>NC_041388.1:595149460-595187391 GCF_002162155.2 Triticum dicoccoides | reverse complement strand
GAAGAGCGGTTGAATCGGATTTGGGGGGAATTTTTGGGTGTGGGGGGGGGGAGGATTTTCGCGCGGTGGGCGGGGGAGTTTGGCACATGGTCGGTTTCTCCAAGTGCAGTGCCACGTGTCGGTGAAGAGGCAAGCCGAAGCGCGTTCCGTTTGCGTGAGCCGTGTGCAGGACCGAATGTGTGTGGGGTGCAATGCGACCGCGACAGGAGTGCTGTGAGTGTACCCCATTTTTTCCTTTTAAACTAGGTGCTTCGTCCCCTAAAAAAAATCTGTTGCTTCGCGCGATCCATCGATACTACTACTAGTAATCCGGTAATCCCGACTAAAACGGCGCGGTCGGGTCTTTTCCCACGCGATATGCTGGGAGGTTGGCTTAGTTGGGTTTTTAGGACGAGTAATGCTACACATACGTAATCCCAGTTATGTAATTAACGCAATGTGAAACGTGTGAGCTGTTGATTGTAGATTGGGAGGAGGGAGGGGCCCACCACCATGAAAATCAGGGGAGGAGAGAGAGAGAGGCAATTTACGTTAACCCTTTCGTAGGTTCCCGTAGATGTAGAAAGATGTGTCCGATCCTATAATATAGGCCGTCCGATCTATATCTAACGGATAGGAAGGAAACTATGACAATTTACCCGCACTCCTCTCCACATTTGTAGATAAGGCTTTCCCTCATTCATCCTTTTCTCCCACAAGATCTTGATCTTCCGTGCAACGCACGGGCATCTTGCTAGTACTCCTACAATATGTATATTATTGTGAAAGTTCATATACACCGGCCGAGATTAATGCAAACACGGCAGATTTTCATTACATTTCGAACTTTTATAGGACAAAAAAATAAAAGAAACCCGACCCAAAACCTATTCTACGGCGGCGATCGACGTCCTCCATTTGTGATCTCCATGTACAGGGGGGGGGGTTCAAGACCCGTGAAGTGATGGTGCGGTCTCCGACGAGGAAAAGTAGGACATGGGAGACGGACCGGCCAGTTGGCACACCATGCCCTGCCGCCTCCCATGCCCTACTCATCCCGGAGGAGTCCCCGACCACGGCGGTGCCGGACATTGGACGGCGGCAAGTAGGACGCGTGGCTGATGGTGCTCCCGTCGTCGGTCACCAACGTGGCCACCGCTTGTGCGGCGACTTGAGCGAGGGCGGCGACCTCGAGCTCCATCCCCAAAGACAAGCTCTCCCGGAGAGCGTTCGCGCTTGCGGTCATGGCGGATGTGGTTCCAGGTAGGAGGACGATGCGCTATGGTGTGGAGGTTAGCTGGGCGTTGCCGCTTTAAGTAGCGCATTCCGGTGAGGCCAAGCGTCTGGGTGCGTCATTAAGTCGCCGAAGTTGGTTCCGCTGGCACCGAGCCTCTTAATGATGACATACGAACGGACGGCATGAACGCGGGCAGCTGGCGCCGGCCGGGAATGCACCGTGCGACGGCGTGAGGGACGAGGGTTTTGGTGTGCCAAGGTAGTCAGCTGCGGTCGTGGCAATGTTGGAGATGCCCTTTGCTCACATGCAATCCCCGCATGTTATTGGAAAAGCAAGACGACCGACATGGTCTCCGGTCCAGAGGATGCAGTTGGCCACGCTACACCACTCCGCGGATGCATCGCGGCGCCCGGTGCATCCTCGACGAGCCGGGTGTTGGGGTGTGTTTGGATTGTGGCCAAAGTGCACCTTGCAAAAATTTTGGTCATGACCAAAAGATTGTTCTTTGTTTGGATGGTTGCCATTTTTTTGGCATGCGAATGAACTCTAGCCAACTCTACTTCATTTTTCTTGCCAATGTCGGCCAAATCATGAGCAACCAATACCTCAACCAAAATTTTGGTTATGACCCAAAGATTGGTCTTTGTTTGGATGGTTGCCATTTCTTTGGCATGCCAATGAAGTCTAGCCAACTCAAGTTCATTTTTCTTGCCAATGTCGGCCAAATCATGGGCAACCAATACCTCAACCAAAATTTTGGCTACCCAATGCTTTGATGGGGCAACCTTGGGCACAAACCAAACATACCATTGGTCATGCCACAACACTAACGCAACCCTCGGCAAAATGAAATCGACTGTGTCTAGCGATGATATGAGTGTGTCGCTCACCGCGGTCGCCGTGTCCAGAGGCGGTGCTAGAGCTGCGCCCCGTTGTTGGCCCCAATGACCCACATGAACGGTTGTCGGTGGCGAAGAGGTCATGGGCCAGCTCCTCCATTGGACTAGTCTGCGCTACGTCGTCCCGACGGGTGTGCCCCACATGTCTGTTTCCCTGTTTTCCCGGCCATATTCGAGCGTCAGTGCTCCGCGTTGCGCATTAGGCCTTTCACTATGTAGGCCAAGCGAGACAACTTATTGTTTATTTGAGCCTTTCAAGTATAATCATGTGGCGTTTGCTTATTTCTCATTCCTCTCCAACCCTCTTCTCCATTAATCATGTCGCCCTCCAGTCGAGTCCATCCCCCTGCATGCCTCATTTGAACATTCCGCCGAGTATCATTCGCATGTACCCACCATACTCCTCTTTCAATAGATCTCCGGACCCCAAGATGAAATCGAGAGGGAACGAGTGGGGGCACGTGATACCTAAGGCGGATTCAAAATTTTGAACCGGTGATCATAGCATCCGCAAAACATATATAAAGGGTATTCAATGTTCGTTTCGTTTTTGAACGTACAATATACTCCCTCCTATCCTTTCAAGTTTACATATAAGTTTTATGTGTAGTCAAACTATATCTACTTTGATCAAAAAGGTATCAACATTCAACAACGCCAATCAATATTGTTAGATTCGTACGTACTCCTAGATTTGTACTCGAGATGGTTTCCAATTTGACTATTGACAAGATTAATAGTACATGAGATGTATAATGTGAAAATTATATCATTGGAAACTCCTTTCACATACGAATTTGACCGTATGCTTTGTTTAAGTTCCATGTCATATATTATTACTCTAACATTTGGTCAAAGTTAGCCTCGAAAAACGCATTAGACCCTATATGCTCTGTGTAAGTTGCATGTCATATTGGAGTATTATTACTCTAACATTTGTGTAAGTTGCAAGTCATATATTATTACTCTAACATTTGGTCAAACTAGTGTAGTGGAAGTGGATCCTATGACGTAGGTATCCCTGCCTTACCCCCCCTTTCGGTCACTTACTGGCGGACCCCATGCTTGCTAGGCCCCGCATGTCAGTTACTCAATGGGTTCGACCACGTCAGGGGATCCTCATCCGTAGTATACTCCCTCTGTTTTTATTTACTCCACATAAAACGGAGGGAGTGGTGCTATAATAAATGACGCTACGGGGCAAATCTGCGAATGCTCCAGGAGAGCTCCGGACTCGGGTAAGTAACAAGTAATTTACTTTCACATGCTTGCTTTGGATATTGAATGCCTTACCCGCTGCTATCTTCCTCATCACCTCAATATCCTGGAGGGCCTTCTGGGCTTCAGCCTTGGCATTCTTTGCGCTCTCAAGGGCCGTGGCAAGCTCAAACTCTCGCGTGTTTGAGTCAAGCTCCAATGCCTCGTGCTTCATCACGAGAGCTTGGAGCTCTTGCTGCACCTCGCCCACCCGTGCCTCTTGCTTTTCCCGCTCGGTGCGCTCCTGGGCCGCTTTGTTTTCGGCCTCGGATAGCGCTTGCTTCAGGGTCGCCACTTCGGTCGTGGCCCCTGGCAAATTCATGATGATCCTATCATTTTGCAATCGCATCTTTTTTGTATATATATATATAGATAAGGTATTACTCACCTTTGTTCTCCTCGAGCTGCCTCTTGGCAAGGCCGAGCCCTTTCTCGGACCCCTCGAGGCCCTGCTTCAGTGCGGCGACCTCCGCAGTCAGTGCGGCAGAGGTCAGCAGCGAAGCCTGCATACGCATATAGACATACTTATATTAGACTCCTGTAGATATTATTTGATCCTCTATTCGGCTTTTCTTTGTGAACACCAAACAGAGCATCAGGGGCTATTGTCTATGCGGTCATATTTTTCCTATATTTTAAATACCTACCTCAAAGCCTGTTAGAAGGCTGGCACAGGCTTTAGTTAGTCCGCTCTTGGCGGACTGAACCTTCTTCATCACCGCACTCATAATAGTGCGGTGCTCTTCGTTGATGGAAGCGCCGCGAAGCGCTCCCAGCAGGTTGTTCGGTGCCTCTGGATGGACAGATGTCACCGGCATGGGCGTCTTGCCCCTTTTGGAAGGGAGCCGCCTGCCCGAGTCCAGAACCACTGGAGGTTCCGGCGTGGTGTTCGGCTGAGAGCCGAACTTGAAGCCCCCGGGAGCATTGCTCCCTTTGCTCCTAGAGTCCGGAAGGTCGCCTTGAGGCACCTCCAGGACTGCCACCCCCCGGCTCGGTGCCCCTTGTGACAATACCTCGGCATTGTCCGTATGGCAAGGGGAGGAGACGGTCGGAAGTGGATCGCTATCCATGTCCGACGAGTCCAAGGAACCGTCCGACGAGGATACGTCGATACGGGCTTGAGGCGGTCAACATAATCATATTTGGCGTTAGGAGAAGCAGTCCGACAACGGTATGCTATGAGTTACTCTGGTATCCGAATACTTACGACTTCGCCAGGGGCTTGGCCTTGAGCAGCCACTCGTCTTCGCCTTCGGCGGCAATGGTGGAGCAGTCCGGAAGAAGAGTCCTTCCCTTCTTGGACCCTTCGGCTGGAGGGGGAGCATCTTCATCTTCCTCCTCGTCTTCATGGGAGGAGTGCGTCGCGGAGTTATCGGACGATGAGTCCGATACCACCTGGCGCCGGGAACTCTTTTGTGTTCCCTTGGCCTTCTTCTTGGTCTTCTCCGGCACCTTATAAGGAGCCAGAGTCAGCATCTGCGTCAGGAGAGCGTCCGCGGTGTCTTCGGGCAGGGGGGCCGGACAGTCGATTTGCTCCGATGCCTCCACCCAGTCCTGTTAAAGGCATGGGAGCTCAGACCCCGCACAAGGTTAAGCTATGGGAAATAAATATCCTACCAGATGTACAGAACTTACCAGATTCGCAGGGCGCATCGCGCTTAGTCCGCGGTCCTCGGTGAGAGAGGGAGGGATCTCGGCGCCCTTGAATAGCACCCTCCAGAAGTCTTTGTGCATCGTGTCGAAGAGCTCGCTTAGAGTCCGGTGCCGGGCCGGGTAGAAGTCCCATAAGTTGAAATCCCGTTGCTGACACGGGAGGATCCAGCGGAAGAGCATGACCTGGACTATGTTGACAAGCTTAAGTTTCTTGCTTTTCATGTTCCAGATACATTTCTGGAGTCCGTCCAGCTCCACCGATGAACCCCAGGACATGCCCTTCTCCTTCCAGGAAGTGAGCCGCGTGGGGATTCCGGATGGAAACTCGGGGGCCGCCACCCAGTTGGTGTCGTGTGGCTCGGTGATGTAGAACCACCCCGATTGCCACCCCTTTATGGTCTCCACGAAGGAACCCTCGAGCCATGTAACGTTGGGCATCTTGCCCACCATGGCTCTGTCACATTCTGCTTGTTGGCCGCCCACCACCTTCAGCTTGATATTGAAGGTCTTCAGCCACAGTCCGAAGTGGGGCCGGATACGGAGGAAAGCCTCGCACACAACCATGAACTCCGAGATGTTGAGGAAGAAGTTCGGGGCCAGATCATGAAAGTCCAGCCCATAATAGAACATGAGGCCGTGGACAAATGGATGGAGGGGAAACCCCAGTCCGCGGACGAAGTGGGGGAGGAAGACCACCCTCTCGTGAGGTTCTGGGGTAGGGATGACCTGCCCCGCGGCTGGCAGCCGATGCGCGATATCCGCGGCTAAGTATCCGGCTCCGCATAACTTTTTGATGTGCCCCTCCATGACGGAGGAGGCCATCCACTTGCCTCCCGCTCTGGACATGTTTTGGAGAGAGTTGAGGAGGAAGATGCGGACTTGGGCGTTGGAGCCCGAGTGCGCGAGAATGGATGAGCAAGGAGGAAGAAGGCGTGGGTAGAAAAAGGTGAGATCTTATCCCTTTATAAGGGCGGACTAAACTATGCGCCCCCACTAGCCTGGTAAAACTCTCTTATCCACCAAGCGCCGTAATTGATGGCGCGGTTGGGTTACCGACGTCCATATTGATGAGAATCCCGTAATAAGGGGAACACAATCTCTGCTTTAACAAGACATGTCAGGAAACCGCCTCGCGTTATTTGCGGGGCTGGTTAAAGAAAAACGGTTGAAATAATTACCGGGCCATGGCGTGATGTCATGCTGCTAAAACGTGTCAGCGGATTAGATTTGTGGAAATATTATTCTCTCTATGGTGCTATGTGGAACTTATTTTGCAGGGTCGGACACTATCCTTGTATTCAAACTCTTCTGTGGTGTATTCGGAGGAGGAACCCGCCTTCAATTCCAAAGACAACACTGCGCGCCGGACTCATCGTCATTGAAGCCTGGTTCAGGGGCTACTGAGGGAGTCCTGGATTAGGGGGTCTCCGGACAGACGGACTATATCCTTTGGCCGGACTGTTGGACTCTGAAGATACAAGATTGAAGACTTCGTCCTGTGTCCGGATGGGACTCTACTTGGCGTGGAAGGCAAGCTAGGCAATACGGATATGTATATCTCCTCCTTTGTAACCGACCTAGTGTAACCCTATCCCCCTCCGGTGTCTATATAAACCAGAGGGATTTAGTCCGTAGGACAACATAAAATCATACCATAGGCTAGCTTCTAGGGTTTAGCCTCTCCGATCTCGTGGTAGATAAACTCTTGTAATACTCATATTATCAAGAATAATCAAGCAGGACGTAGGGTTTTACCTCCATCAAGAGGGCCCGAACCTGGGTAAAACATCGTGTCCCCTACCTCCTGTTACCATCCGCCTTAGACGCACAGTTCGGGACCCCCTACCCAAGATCCGCTGGTTTTGACACCGACAGCTCTCTTCTGGAGGGCCTCAGACCTAGCCAACATCACGAGGGAGGCGCTCGGGCACCACATGGAGGCGTGCTTCGGGGCATGTTTCCCTCAAGAGGGCACCGGGAAAGGAGCGCCCGGCGCTTAGGAGTTCATCATCGAGGCCACTCAGGAGCTTCAGGAAGCTAGGGCGATATGTGGCGACCGCCGCCCACCTAGTGTAGCTCCCCACCCGGGCGAGGGTGGCGAGCTGCACGTCTCCATCGACATCCCAGGACTCAACAGGGCCGCATCTCAGGAGCGCTTCTGGCCTTCGTGTGCTGGCCGGTGTGAGGGTCCGCCTCACAGCTACATTCGCATGCCGGTTGGATTGCCGAGCACGGCAGCCGCTTTCCAGTGCAATCTACGGAGCATCATGGTGACCCAGGAGGCCAGGCATCACACGGTGCTGGCAGAGATGGAGACGGTCCTCAGGAGGTCACCTGAGCCCCCAAAGCCTCCCGAGGCTCAGGGTCTCGACGGCTCGTGAGCAGCGGTTTCTTCATCGCGCACCTTCAGCTACCCCAACGCTCCTTCGACAACAAAATCAAGTGACATTTTCCAAGTTCATTTAGCTAGGAGCACCCCTCGGGCTGCACTCTTCCCAGGTCGCATGGGCATGTCCCTGCGGCATGTATCCTCTTGTATCTTTAGCTTACCCTGCTGGGGGCGTCCCTCGGGCTGCACCATCTCCAGGCCGCTCGGGTCCGACCCAGTGACATGCATCATTCTTGCATTTACCTAAGATAGTTTGCTTTCCATGCATGAGTTATTTATGGTCATTACCTGCTTGATTATCACCCACCACGGGAGCCGTGTGCCGATCGTCTTTCTTCAGGATCCTTCGCATAGGAAGGCTAGGCACGACGTCTGTGCCCGGTCCGTCCCTGCTACGTAGATAAATCCAACGGTCGAGCTCTGTCTGGCGGGTTGGTCCCGTTCACGTCACGTCCTGGGGTCATTGGCGCTTGGCCTTCTCGTGCGATAACCTCAGGATATTCGTTCGGCGCAGGTTGCCTAATCATCTTGCAGGACCACCGCAGTCAACAAGAACCAAGACCAGGCGCAACCCGCCTTGAGGTAGGGCCTCGTGAGTCCCGCGCTGGCTCACGAGTGCCCAGAAACACCTCGTCTAGCCCTGACGTGCAAGCCACGTGTCACGGCGGGGCTGTACACGCCCCGGGGGCTCCACTCAAAGGGATCCCTGACCCACTCACCAATGGAAGCACCATGCTCCGTGCTGGCCGTCGACACTACCGAGGAGCGGCTATACCTATGCAAGTGTGGAAGTGCTATGCTCCGCACTGGTGATAAACAACGGAGGTCGGCCTCATGGTCGTATCAACCTCAGGGAGCCTCCGAGCTCAGTGTCTGGCATCATCGCAACACATCCCCTCAGGAGAGTCGCGCGAGGGGGCTGGGCACGGGGGCTACTTTCGGGTCACGCCCAAGCGTACGCCACCCTGCCAGCTCCCTTGCACCTGGTCGTCGCGCGCCCTCCCAAGCGGAGCCAATGTATGAAGGCCGTTTGAACGTCAAGGGGGACTTCTGAGCATCGCGCCTCAGGAGCCTAACTGGCCAGGCAACCCCTCACTCCTTGGTCCGTCCTGGTGATCCGGACGGTCCAATGGCGGCTAAGGTATGTGCGGGGTCGGGCCCTGCCCACATAGAACATTAGGACTACTCCCGCATCTCCTTTCTATAAGCTGTTTGCGCACCAAGGGAGACTCCTGAGCATCGTGACTCAGGAGCCTAACTGGCCACGTAGCCCCTGACTCCTTGGTCCGTCCTGGTGATCCGGACGGTCCAATGGCGGCTGAGGTATGCGCGGGGTCGGGCCCTGCCGAAGTAGACCATTAGGCCTACTACCACATCTCCTTTCTATAAGATGTTTGCATGTCAAGGGGGACTCCTGAGCATCATGACTCAGGAGCCTAACTGGCCACATAGCCCCTCACTCCTTGGTCCGTCCTAGTGATCTGGACGGTCCAATGGCGGCTGAGGTATTGATACGTGTTGGTGGGAACGACACCTATGGGATCACGAGAATCCCTACTGTGGTTAGTGGGGCGCGGGGTCGTGAGAAGAGCGGATCAAACATATAGCACACGGTATGTTTATCCACATTCGGGCCGCGAGGATGCGTAAAACCCTACTCCTGCTTTGGTGGATTGTATAACTGTCTTCTTCAGCTAGCTATGGTGCATGAGGAGCTCCAAAAAGCCGAATCCTTCTCCTGGTCGCCTCGGGCCTCCTTTTATAGAAAAAGGGGTTGCCACAGTGGCACACAGGAGGTGGAAAGTGTACAATGATGCGAGGTTATCCCTCGCATTACATGACAAGGCGCATTTAATGCGTCTTGCTTAGGTGTCCTTGCTTTATCGGGGACGGGGGAGAGATCTGTCTCGTCCGTCGCTGCTCCTTCTTGTGTCGACACGCGCCCTGGCCAGCGACGCCTGTGATGCCATGTAGGTAGGCAGGCAGCTGAGGTGGCGCAGTGGTGGGTCTTCACGAATATCTGCATGCCGCCACGCAGGTGCCTGCCCAGCTGGTTGGGTCGGCAGCTGCATGCATGCGGTGGTGGAGGTTTAGTCGGCATGGGCCTGATGGTGGCCCCGCGGGTGTCCTCGGGAAGGGCCTTGCCGGGGCCCCGGCAAGGGTCTTGCCGAGGCGCCTGCTGTCATCCCTGGCAAGGCGCTTGCCGGGGGTCTTGTGGTCTTCCTCGGCTGGGATCCCCCAAAGGGTTGTCGTCTCCTTAGTGCGGATTTGATCTTGAATGTCCTCACAAAGATCTGCATGCCGTCATGGGGATGTCTCCCGAATCCTTGCCCCTTGGGGGCAGTGGACTCAAGGATGATTTGCTCCATAGGCGCGGGACGAGTCGCCGTGGCAAGGGTCTTACCGGGGCTGCAAGAAGTGTCTCCCGGCAAGGATCTTGCCGGGGGAGTCCGCTTCGTCCCCATTGCTCTTCTGGTCTTGGCCTTGGCGTCGTTCTAGTTCTCTTGAGCTTCGGTCTTACCCTGGCTCACCTCCCTTGCCTTGCTTGGTGTGGTGGTGCCCGTGGCTCAGACTGCCCGTGCACAGTTATAGGGGTACAAAAAGTGTACCCCTCTTTTTGTACACCGACAAGAGCCCCCGGGCCTAGGCCACACATAAGCGCAACACGTTGTTTGGCTAGGCCCAAAAACGGTGTGCGGGCAGGCGGGGCGGTTTTTACCGCGGTAAGGTTCTTCGCGCGCTGCGCTTCCCACGACTCCCGCGCGTGGCGCGGCGTGGGGAGGTGCGTGTGATGTGGGCAGCATGCGTGGGGTTGGTTCCCGCGGGCATGCGTCACACCACAGTTAATGTGAAAGGAGGCGGCCCGTGTTTTCCCCCATAAAAAAGGAATAACCTCGGGCGCGCTGCTCACTTTCTCTTGTTTCCTCGTGCCTTTTCCAATCTCAGAGCCGCCGTTTCCTCTCTTCCTTCCTTCCTAAGCTTCCGCCGTCGCCCGCCGTCGTTGCTTCGCCATCCCCCTTCCTCAGCCCTCTAAACTTCTTGGCCGCCATGGCGCCCAAATCTGTCAAGGGAAAGGGGTGGCTAAGGGCGCTGGGACTGTGGAGCCGCCGGAGAGCTTGCTGTCGGGGGACCGGACGAAGTCCGCCTTTTTCTTCCCCTCGATGATTGATGTTCATGAGCTCCGGGCCTCCTTCAGGCCCCTATGGGGAGCGAAGACGTGGGGAGAGAATTCAGGACACCCGGTGACGCGTGTCATTCCTGCTGCTTGCGCCGATCCTGCTCCAAATCGGTATCCCTTTTTCGTTGATTATCTTTCTTTCGGGTTATGCCCCCCTTTCTCTGATTTCTTCTGCGACATTATGCACACCTTCGGCTTTCGCCTCTTGGATTTTACTCCGAATGCGGTGGCGTGCATGGCTTTCTTCGTGCATCTTTGCGAAGGCTTTGCCGGGGTGCAGCCCAACACGACGCTCTTCCGCCATTATTTCTTCCCTCGGATCCAGCCGGGAGGTGCCATCTCTGGTTGCGTCACCTGGATCCCAAGATCCAAGGGAGCGTAACAGGACTGTGCTGTGAAGGAGTGGTGGGAGGAATGGTGTGGCCGCTGTTGCTGGATTGAAGATGAATACCCGCCGGAATTCTGCAAGGTCCGCCGAGTGCCGCCGGTGCACGGCAGCGATTGGAGTGATGTCGACGTCGCCGACGGGAGGCTCACTGTCGCCACCACCAGGATTCTCCGGCTCACCCGGGCTATACTCACCCTTGAGATGATCGGGGCAGACTTCATTCGTCGCCGGATCGCCCCATTGCACAACAAGGGGAGGCCAGCCTGGCTTTTTATGAATCCGGCTGACATTATGCGACTCCGCCCCGGACTCGACCACAATTTCACGGTGTTGGCGCATGCCCACTTCTGCCAGCGGATTTTCCAGCTTGATGTGGGTCGCGATGGCGAGGTCGAACGGACCGGCAAGGCCGCGAGGGCTGCCGCAAAGGTTGGCAAGGCCCTCAAGGGGCCGTTTTTCCAGCTGCCAGCAGGGGTGGTCCCGTTGTGCAACAATTCACGTCGGTCCGAGATCATCGCCATGATGCCAGACTGTAATGTGCACGGCCCTGTCCCGAGCTGGAAGGAGCCGAAGGACGCGGATGTGCAGCAATTCTTTGACACCCTGATTGAGGTGTATGTCAATGCTGACGCCGAGCGGTGGCTTTTCATGGACACCACCCAGGCAGAGCTGGACTACATCGCCACTAGGGCGAGGGAGGCACAACTTGCCATGGAGGCCGGCAGCGTCGGGGGTGTGGAGGACAAGGCCGCAACGGCTGTGGAGGAAGAGGAGCTCACTCGGTGGGCAGCGGCCTCCGGGGAGGTCAGCAGCGCCGACACTAGAGCTCCACTCGTGGAAGACGCGGCCGACGAGTCATCGTCGGAGGAGGACGTGGCGGCGGGCTCAACGCCAACCAGCGGAAGAGGGCGAATCCTGCGGCGGGCTGGCTCCGGCGAGCCGGTCCGGCCCGGCAGGGCTACGCGGCCTCAATTGACCCTGGACGGGTCTGGGCGTCACACGAGGGCCACGGTAGCCAAAGATGCTGACGAAGGCCGCTGAGAAGAAGAAGACAACAGCCCCTTCCTCATCTGGGCGCGCACAAACCCTGCCGTCTTCGCCTCCTCCGGCGGATGTCGACTCGGATGTTGACGCGGAGGTCACTTTTGATCTCAGGCCTCTCAGCCCGAAGAGGAAAAGGAAAGTGGTGGAGGAAGAGGAGATAGATGACGAGTAAGTACTCCATTCCTTACTGCCATTTCCATTCCTCTGAATTAAGTCACTCATCTTGATCCGTTTTCGCTTTTGCAGGGATGCAGAGACGTTGGCCAAAGGGTGAAGAGGGCCAAAGCCTTGGCGGCTGGCCAGCCCCCGGCCAGTGCTTCAGAGTCGCCACTAGTGGTGCTGAGCAGCCAGGACAGCAGCCCCCTGCACAGCCCCCAGCGTAAGTTCGTCACCCTCCTCTTATCAACACGTGGTAGGCGTTCGATGCTATGGTGTTGACCTTGTCGGGTTTGCAGGAGGGGAGCGGCAGCAGGAGGAGCCGCAGAGGGCTACCCCCAACACACCACCCCCATCGACTACACCGCCGCGAGGTGCGTCCCCGGCAAGGGCATCAAGCACGGTGCCCACACCCATGGAGGAAGAGGGGAACTTGGGCGCTGGTGACTCTGCCACAGCGCCGAATGCTGGCGGGGAGGGGACTCCAGCTTCGGATCTTGGCACTGGTGAGTCGCTTGTCCTCCGTCTCTGTTTTTCCCTTATTCTTTTTCTTGGCTTCAATGCTCCCATTACTACCCAGGCCCTCCTTCAATAGGTATGGAGGACGTGGATACGGTTGTTGGGAACATTGCTGAGGAGGCCGCCAGGGATGCTGACGAGGTCGCCGCTGTTGAGGCCGCCAAGGATGCTGCTGAGGACAACGATGCGGGGGCCGCCAAGGCGACCGGCGAGGTTTCTGCCAAGGGCGCCAATGGTGGGCCTGCCGGGGAAGCCGGCAAGGCCACTGCCGAGGAAGAGGTGGTTGATGATCAGCCTCCCTCCTCCTCAACCTCGGGCCCCGGCAGATATCTGAAGGTGGGTGACGATCTTTTCGTCCATCTCCCAGGGGCACCAAGTTCCCGGGCGCCCGCCGAAGGGGAAGTCTTTGACAGCGAGGTGCTTGCCGCCACCGGACTCGAGGTTGTCGATGAGCCGGGCGTTGGCGGTGATGGTTCTCCAGAAGATCATCTTTTCCGCGCTATGGGGGCCAACTTCCGAAAAATCCAGGCGCTCTACCGTGTCCATCTGGACAAGGTTAAGTCCAGGACGGCAACGGTGGACCAGGCGGAGTGGATTTCAAGGCGCGCGTTGCTGAGACGCAGACCTGGTTCCACCAGACTCGCGAGGAGCAGAGGGCCTTTCAGGAGGAATTGGCCAAGCGCAATGTCGATCTCACCATGAAGATGGCTGACATCGAGAAGGCCCAGGAAAAGGCGGCGAACTTCGCTGCCGCGGCCGAGGCCGTCCGGAACCAGCATCAAGCCGCACTGGATTCCCAGGAAGAGGACCTCACCGTGCGTGAGGCGAAGCTTGCCACAGCGCTCCGTGGCAAGGATGAGGAGCTTGAGGCCCTTGTCGCGCGGCGGACTCGCGAGCTGGAGAAGAGGCACAAGGAGGCACTCGATGCCCAGGCTCTGGCCCATGCCGGTAAAGTAAGGGAGTTGGAGGTGGAGCAGGACGAGCTGAAGGAGCAGGCCCTCAAGCTGTCCAACGAGAAGAGCATGCTCAACAGCGCCTTGGTGGAGGCGCAAGGAGCGGTCATCAGCAGGGCTAGGGAGCTCTCCGAAGCGCAAAACTCTGTCAGAGATCTCAAGCTGAAGCTGGAGGATCTCAAGAAGATGTTGTCGGAGAGTAGGGCTCGGGAGGAGACCTTGACCAGGAGTCTGGAGGGAGAGAAGCAGCTGCGGGCGAATGAGGCCGCCTCCCACTAGGAATATGTGGCGGGCGAGAACAGATGGATCAGCCGTTTGGAGGACGTCGCCGGCAGGGTCACCTTGCAGTTGGCCACCATGGGGAGGCCAAACGTGAGGTACACCCCTGAGCGCAGCGGGACCGTCAACACCAAGCTGACCCTGTTCTTCAAGGGCGTCCTTGGATCCTTGGCTTATCTTCACTCCAACCAAGTGGCCACGTTGGCCGGGGAAGCCCGGCGACTTTGCCGGGGGGTCATGACCAAGGTCCTCACCAAGATGGCATACTGGAATCCCGACCTCGACTTCGATGTCGCGATGGATAGCTTGCCGGATGGTATTGACCTCATGGTGCTCAAGGAGCGCATCAAGCCCGTCATCAGCAGCATCGACGAAATCAAGAGGGTGGAAGGCCAGCGCCGGGATTAGACATCCCGTTCTTCACCGCCGCTGCAGGTTCACGACCAAGACAAATTTCATCTTTAGTTAGAACCGCAGCAATGATGTGATGTAATATAACTTTGCAGTATTTTGGAATAATGCATGCTATTTTCCTGTTTGTTGCCTCTTTGTACGTCCACCCTACACCAGCTGGGTAAGCTTGCCGGCGCAGAAACCCAAGGCGGCGTCTTGGGGACGGGTCCCCATTGGCCTGTCGGGTGAGCGTGCTGCCGGGTGAGCCACCTTACCACCTTTGACGCAGCCGCTCGAACTGTCGAGTTTGACTCAAGTCAGAGTCGAGAGCCTTGCCAATTGCGGAACGCTACCCTACCGTTTTCAACGCAGCCATTTGAACTGTTGAGCGGACTCGAAACAGAACAAAGGCATTGCCGATCGGGGAAGGCCCTATTTGTGTACAGGTTTCTTTTTGTACAAAAAACGACAGCTCCGAGGATAATAACTTTATATAATAGAATGGAAATATCCGGGGTCCAATGTAACATAGCTTCTGTTTGTAGTCGCTCGAGCGCTGATCTTCCGGCCTCCTTCCCTCTCCAAGAGCCACGAAGATGAAGCAGTGCTGGGCTGATTGCTAGAGCCAATTCTCACAACTGCGCCCCCTACCTGGCGCGCCAAAGATGTCGGTGGGAACGACACCTATGGGATCACAAGAATCCCTACTGTGGTTAGCGGTGCGCGGGGTCGTGAGAAGAGCGGATCAAACAGATAGCACACGGTTCGTTTATCCAGGTTCGGGCCGCGAGGATGCATAAAACCCTACTCCTGCTTTGGTGGATTGTATAACTGTCTTCTTCAGCTAGCTATGGTGCGTGAGGAGCTCCAAAAAGCCGAATCCTTCTCCTGGTCGCCTCGGGCCTCCTTTTATAGAAAAACGGGTTGCCACAGTGGCACACAGGAGGTGGAAAGGGTACAGTGATGCAAGGTTATCCCTCGCATTACATGACAAGGCGCATTTAATGCGTCTTGCTTAGGTGTCCTTGCTTTATCGGGGATGGGGGAGAGATATGTCTCGTCCGTCGCTGCTCCTTCTTGTGTCGACACGCGCCCTGGCCAGCAACCCCTGTGATGGCATGTAGGTAGGCAGGCAGCTGAGGTGGCGCAGTGGTGGGTCTTCACGAAGATCTGCATGCCGCCACGCAGGTGCCTGCCCAGCTGGTTGGGTCGGCAGCTGCATGCATGCGATGGTGGAGGTTTAGTCGGCATGGGCCTGATGGTGGCCCCACGGGTGTCCTCGGGAAGGGCCTTGCCGGGGCCCCGGCAAGGGTCTTGCCGAGGCGCCTGCTGTCATCCCCGGCAAGGCGCTTGCCGGGGGTCTTGTGGTCTTCCTCGGCTGGGATCCCGCCAAGGGTTGTCGTCTCCTTAGTGCGTATCTGATCTTGAATGTCCTCACAAAGATCTACATGCCGTCACGGGGATGTCTCCCGAATCCTTGCCCCTTGGGGGCAGTGGACTCAAGGGTGATTTGCTCCGTAGGTGCTGGACGAGTCGCCGCGGCAAGGGTCTTGCCGGGGCTGCTAGAACTGTCTCCCGGCAAGGATCTTGCCGGGGGAGTCCGCTTCGTCCCCTTTGCTCTTCATGGTCTTGGCCTTGGCGTCATTCTAGTTCTCTTGAGCTTCGGTCTTACCCTGGCTCACCTCCCTTGCCTTGCTTGGTGTGGTGGTGCCCGTGGCTCAGACTGCCCGTGCACAGTTATAGGGGTACAAAAAGTGTACCCCTCTTTTTGTACACCGACAATACGTCTCCGTCGTATCTACTTTTCCAAACACTTTTGCCCTTGTTTTGGACTCTAACTTGCATGATTTGAATGGAACTAACCCGGAATGACGTTGTTTTCAGCAGAATTGCCATGGTGTTATTTTTGTGCAAAAATAAAAGTTCTCGGAATGACCTGAAAATCAAGGGAGATTATTTTTGGAATATATAAAAAATACTGGCAAAAAGATCCACGTCAGGGGGCCCACACCCTATCCACGAGGGTGGGGGCACGCCCCCTGCCTCATGGGCCCCCTGACGCTCCACCACGTCCATCTTGACTCCATATATCCGTGTTCAGGGAGAAAAAAAATTAGAGAGAAGGATTCATCGCATTTTACGATACGGAGCCGCCGCCAAGCCCTAGACTCTCTCGGGAGGGCTGATCTGTAGTCCGTTCGGGGCTTCGGAGAGGGGAATCTGTCGCCATCGCCATCATCAACCTTCCTCCATCACCAATTTCATGATGCTCACCGCCGTGCGTGAGTAATTCCATCATAGGCTTGCTGGACGGTGATGGGTTGGATGAGATTTATCATGTAATCGAGTTAGTTTTGTTAGGATTTGATCCCAAGTATTCACTATGTTCTGAGATTGATGTTGCTATGACTTTGCTATGCTTAATGCTTGTCACTAGGGCACGAGTGCCATGATTTCAGATCTGAACCTATTATGTTTTCATGAATATATGTGAGTTCTTGATCCTATCTTGCAAGTCTATAGTCACCTATTATGTGTTATGATCCGTTACCCCGAAGTGACAATAACCGGGATACTTACCGGTGATGACCGTAGTTTGAGGAGTTCATGTATTCACTATGAGTTAATGCTTTGGTCCGGTACTCTATTAAAAGGAGGCCTTAATATCCCTTAGTTTCCAATAGGACCCCACTGCCACGGGAGGGTAGGACAAAAGATGTCATGCAAGTTCTTTTCATTAAGCACATATGACTATATTCGGAATACGTGCCTACATTATATTGATGAATTGGAGCTAGTTCTGTGTCACCCTATGTTATAATTGTTGCATGATTGATCGCATCCGACATAATTATCCATCACTGATCCATTGCCCCCGAGATTTTCATATATTGTTCTTCGCTTATTTACTTTTTCGTTGCTACTGTTACAATGACTATAAAACCAAAAATATTACTTTTGCTACCATTACCACTACTATCATATTACTTTGCTACTAAATACCTTGCTGTAGATATTAAGTTTCCAGGTGTGGTTGAATTGACAACTCAGCTGCTAATACTTGAGAATATTCTTTGGCTCCCCTTGTGTTGAATCAATAAATTTGGGTTGAATACTCTACTCCCGAAAACTGTTGCGATCCCCTATACTTGTGGGTTATCAAGACTATTTTCTGGTGTTGTTACCAGGGGCATAGCTCTATTCTTTGAGTCACTTGGGATTTATATCTGCTTATCATTATGAAGAATTTGAAAGATCAAAGAACCAAGATTTCTCCCTCAACTAAGAGGGGAGGTAAGGAACTTCCATCTAGCTCTGCACTTGATTCACCTTTTGTTTTGAGTAAACTTGTGACACCTACACATGCTATTGATTCTGCTAGGTCGCATGTTATTGATGATGCCACTTCTGCTTTGCATGATACTTATGATGAAACTACTTCTATGCTTGATAATACTGTGCCACTAGGTGAATTTCTTGATGAACAACTTGCTAGGTCTAGAGAGAATGAAATTATTGTAACTGATAATATTGATGAAAGTGATGATGAAGATTCTCCCCCAATATATGAATTGCCTGTTGTGCCTGAGGGTTATGTTATGGATGAACAAACTGCTAGAGACTTCTTATCTTGCAATGATAGATCTGATCTTAAGAAATTATTAGCCAAGCTTAAATAAAAGTCTTTGAATGCTAGAATGAAATATGACCCTGCTTTTGCTACTTCACCTATCTTTATTACTGATAAGGATTATGATTTCGTTGTCAATCCTGAGTTAATTACTTTGGTTGAATCTGATCCTTTTTATGGCTATGAATCTGAAAGTGTTGTGGCACATCTTACTAAATATAAATGATATAGCCACCCTGTTTACTCATGATGAGAAAACTCGCTATTACTTTATCCTTAAGTTGTTTCCGTTCTCATTAAAGGGTGATGCTAAAACATGGTTTAATTCTCTTGATCCTGGTTGTGTGCCTAGTCCCGAGGATATGAGTTATTACTTCTCTGCTAAATATTTCCCCGCTCATAAGAAACAATCTACTTTAAGGGAAATATATAATTTTGTGCAAATTGAAGAAGAGAGTCTCCCACAAGCCTGGGGGAGGCTTCTCCAAATACCTAATGCTTTGCCTGATCATCCTCTCAAGAAAAATGAAATACTTGATATCTTTTATAATGGACTAACTAATGCTTCCAGAGACTACCTGGATAGTTGTGCTGGTTGTGTTTTCGAGGAAAGAACTGTTGATCAAGCTGAATTGCTATTCCAGAGACTAATAAAAATAATTGGACACTTCCTGAACCAACTCCTAAGCCAACTCCCAAGAAAAGGGGTATTCTATTTCTCAGTCCTGAAGATATGCAAGAGGAAAAGAAATCTATGAAAGGAAAAGGTATTAAAGCTGAAGATATTAAGAATTTACCACCTATTGAAGAAATACATGGTCTTGATAACCCGACACAGGTAGTAAAGGAAAATTCTCTCTATAGATTCAATAAATGTGAAATCCCATTTACTAAGTTTGCTAGCCAATGCTTGGATGAGTTTGATAACTTTATGGTAAAACAAGAAAAATTCAATGCTTATGTTGGTAGACAATTGAAACACAATGCTTATATGCTTGAACACTTGAGTGATTATATGTCTAGAGTTAAAGGTGAACTTAAACTTATTAGTAAACATGCTGCTATGGTTATCCTCAAGTAGAACAAGTACTTAAGGCTCAGAATGATTTGCTCAATGAATTAAATAATAAGAAAAATGATAATGTTGTTAGAGTTATGACTAGAGGGGGTAAAATGGCTCAGGAACCTTTGTATCATGAGGGCCATCCTAAGAGAATTTAGCAACATTCTCAGAGAGCTAATATTGATACACCTAGTCCTTCTAAGAGGAAGAAAAAGAAAAATGATAGGACTTTGA
This sequence comes from Triticum dicoccoides, assembly GCF_002162155.2. Classification (NCBI taxonomy): domain Eukaryota; kingdom Viridiplantae; phylum Streptophyta; class Magnoliopsida; order Poales; family Poaceae; genus Triticum; species Triticum dicoccoides. Next base: position 595,168,139 of record NC_041388.1, on the reverse strand, counting down.
ATTCGTCTAGTGAACCTGTTGTTGACACACCCGAGAATCCCAATGATATTTCTATTTCTGATGCTGAAACACAATCTGGTAAAGAACATGAACCTAGTGATAATATTAATGATGATGTTCATGTTGATGCTCAATCTAGCAATGATAATGATGTAGGGATTGAACCTGCTGTTGATCTTGATAACCCACAATCGAAGAATCAATGTTATGATAAGAGAGACTTCGTTGCTAGGAAGCACGGTAAGGAAAGAGAACCATGGGTCCAGAAACCCATGCCTTTTCCTCCTAAACCATCCAAGAAAAAGGATGATGAGGATTTTGAGCACTTTGCTGAAATGATTAGACCTATCTTTTTGCGTATGTGTTTGACTGATATGCTTAAAATGAACCCTTATGCTAATACATGAAGGATATTGTTACTAATAAAAGAAAGATATCGGAAGCTGAAATTTCCACCATGCTTGCTAATTACACTTTTAAGGGTGGAATACCAAAGAAACTTGGAGATCCGGGAGTACCAACAATACCATGCTCCATTAAAATAAACTATGTTAAAACTGCTTTATGTGATCTTGGAGCCGGTGTTAGTGTTATGCCTCTCTCTTTATATCGTAGACTTGATTTTAATAAGTTGACACCTACTAAAATATCTTTGCAAATGGCTGATAAATCAACTGCTATACCTGTCAGTATTTGTGAGGATGTGCCTGTTGTGGTTGCAAACGTTACTATTTTAACGGAATTTGTTATTCTTGATATTCCCAAGGACGATAGTATGTCGATTATCCTTGGTAGACCCTTTTTTAATATTGCAGGGGCTGTTATTGATTGCAACAAAGGCAATGGCACTTTTCATGTTAATGGTAATGAGCATACGATACACTTTTCGAGGAAACAACCTCAAGTCCACAGTATCAATTCTATTGGAAAAATTTCAACAATCACCATTGGAGGTTTTGAATTTCCTCTTCCTACTTGTGACGCCCCGAGACCGTTGCGCCAGGTGTCTTTCCATTATTCACTATTGTTGCCTTGTCTTTTGCTTGTGTGTTGCATGTTGACATGTCATCATGTGCATTGCATCATCATGTTTTAAAAACTTGCATTTGTCCAGGTCTCCCAGTCCTCTCTGTTGTCCGTTCTGAGCCCACACACACTTGCACGCGCCCGCGACACGTCCAAAATAGTATTTTATAAGTGGCCGGAAAATTTTCTTAGAATGGGATGAAAGTTGGTGTGCGGTGTCGTTATGTTGTTAGTAGGTCGTCTGCCAAGCTTCATCGCATTCGGAGTTCGTTTGATAGCCCAACCGTTAAACTATAGCGGCATTATAGTCGGTCTAACGTCGGACGTTTCAGTCTCCGGAACAGTCGCCGGACCGCTCTGCTTCTCTCTCTTCTCAGCCCACGGTCCCTCCACAGCCCGCCTGTAGCCCATCTAACCCCTCCCCTCTGACCAGAGCCGTCGGATCACGATCGTAGGGCTCCGGAAGCCCCCAAATCCCCCCTAACCCTAAACCTGCCCTATATAACACCCCTCCCTTCCATTTTGGCCTTCTAATTCCTCCCCCTCGAAATTCGTGCCCCCAATCATTTTCCAGCCGCCTCCCACCTCCTCTCCTTGAATTCCGACACCGGCCAACCCATCAACTGCCACTTGGCGCCAACCAACTGCCCAACCGTCGCGGGCCAGGAGCTCTCCACCTCTCCCGTAGCGCCACGTCGCCTCCCGAGTGCCCACTTTGCCGCGGCCCTCAAAGCCCATGGGAGGCCCACCTCAGGTCGGATCTGGGCCCAACCCTGCTGACCACGCCCGCTCCCGCTCGAGCCCTATGCCGCTTGACCCCCGCAGCTTCGCGCCTTGCCTCCTTCACCGCCGGCGAGTGACGCCGCCTCCGTGTCCGACGAAATGCCAAACCACCAGGCCCACGCCGTCGCAGCCTGCCTTCCCTTCCCTATCTCTCTCGCTCTCACCCATACCCTCTCTCCCCTCTGCAGATCTCCGCCGCCTCATGGGGTCACCGTCACAGCTGCCGGAGCTCGCCGGAGTCAACGTCGCCGTCGGATCCGGCCTCCTTTTGCTGCGCCGTCGATGGATCCGAGGTGCCCGTCTCGGATCTGCCCGTTTTCCATGCCTCCTTGCCGTTTTGGTCGTCGGAAAGCCTTGCGCCGCCTCGTCCCAACGTCGCCAGCGTCCAGGTACGGCGCCGCCATCCTCTGCTTCGGGCTGAAGCTCACCGGTGCCCGTTGACCCATAGCGCCAGCGCGTGGGCCGGCCCAGCAACCAGATCTGCCGGCCTGCCTCTGCTCCACCGACCTGGGCCATGGCCCATGGGTGAGCCGCCCCCTCTCCTGTGCACTGTTGGGCCGTGTTCAGTTTCAGCCCGATAGTGTTCTTTTCCTCTGTTGCATTTTTAGCTATTTATCCAGAGTTACCAGTTTTGCAGAATAGCCCCTAAACTTCATGCATTTCACAACTCACCAACCGTGCATCGGATGTAAATAATTTGTATATGTAAAATGACTAGAATTTCATATAGTTTCATAATATCCAACTTTCATGCATGTTAAAAATGTTTAACCTTGTTGTTTGCTTTGTTTTGCTATATTTCCATGTTAAAATGATTTAATTCATAACTAAATAACCGTAGCTCCAAACTTAACAAACTTTATATGTAAATGGGGTGGTTTAATGCCTAGTTTAACATGGTGGCATTACTTTGCATGTTTAACAACTATAAAATTGTGTTTAGGGCATAAAAGTAACAAATTCATATATTGCACATGGGGATTTTCTGGATTTATTGTTTGTTATATCTAGCCTCATTTAAACTTGCCTAGATAGGTAGTTTTCATATGCTTCACCTCTTGCCATGCTAACCAACATTTAATATTGTTGAGTACATAAGCGAGATCGAACTAAATAACTTGAATGTGGTGTTCCGTCAATATGCAACTCATTGCATATTGAGCTCCACTTAATTTGTAGTATTGTTTGTGCACTTTGCCATGCCATGCCTCTTTAAACCGGACATGCATCATACTTGGTTGTGCATCATGCCATGTTTATGTGTTGGTTGTTTACCATGTTGTTTGCTTCTTTCCGGCGTTGCTTCTTCGGGTTAGTTCCGATAACGCCGCGTTTGTGAGGATTCGTTCGACTATGTCCGTTTGTCTTCTTCATGGACGCGTTCTTCTTCCTTGCGGGATCTCAGGCAAGATGACCATACCCTAAAAATCACTTCTATCTTTGCTTGCTAGTTGCTCGCTGTATTGCTATGCTGCGATACCTACCACTTACTATAACATGTCTCCCATATTGCCATGTCAAGCCTCTAACCCACCTTTCCTAGCAAACCGTTGTTTGGCTATATTACCGCTTTTGCTCAGCCCCTCTTATAGCGTTGCTAGTTGCAGGTGAAGCTGGAGTTTTGTTCCATGTTGGAACATGGATATGTTGGGATATCACAATATCTCTTATTTAATTAATGCATCTATATACTTGGTAAAGGGTGGAAGGCTCGGCCTTATGCCTGGTGTTTTGTTCCACTCTTGCCGCCCTAGTTTCCTTCATACCGGTGTTATGTTCCTTGATTTTGCATTCCTTACACGGTTGGGTATTATGGGAACCCCTTGACAGTTCGCTTTGAATAAAACTCCTCCAGCAAGGCCCAACCTTGGTTTTACCTTTTGCCTCACCACCACCTACTTTTCCCTTGGGAGTCACGCTCCCGAGGGTCATCTTTATTTTAACCCCTCGGGCCAGTGCTTGTCTAAGTGTTGGTCCGAACCGAGCTGCTTGCGGGGCCACCTCGGGGAAACTTGAGGTTTGGTTTTACTCGTAGCTACTCTCATCCGATGTTTCCCTAAGAACGAGATACGTGTGAATCCTATCGGGATTGTCGGCACATCGGGCGGCTTTGCTAGTCTTGTTTTACTAGTGTCGAAATGTCTTGTAACCGGGATTCCGAGTCTGGTCGGGTCTTCCTGGTAGAAGGAATATCCTTCGTTGACCATGAGAGCTTGTGATGGGCTAAGGTGGGACACCCCTGCAGGGTTTTGAACTTTCGAAATTCGTGCCCGCGGTTATGGGCAGATGGGAATTTGTTAATGTCCATTTGTAGAGAACTTGACACTAAACTTAATGAAAAAGAATTAACCGCGTGTGTAGCCGTGATGGTCTCTTCTCGGCGGAGTCTGGGAAGTGAAATCGGTTCTTCTGTTATGCATGAACGTAAGTAGATTCAGGATCACTTCTTGATCACTTCTAGTTCACGACCGTTGCTTTGCTTCTCTTCTCGCTCTTATTTGCGTATGTTAGCCACCATATTTGCTTAGTGCTTGCTGCAGCTCCACCTCATCACCTTACCCTACCCATAAGCTTAAATAGTCTTGGTCTCGCGGGTGTGAGATTGCTGAGTCCTCGTGGTTCACAGATACTTCCAAACAGTTGCAGGTGACGATGATACCAGTGCAGGTGATGCAACCCAGCTCAAGTGGGAGCTCGATGAAGATCGTGTTCATGTGTGTTTTCGTTTTCCTGTTGATCGGTAGTGGTGCCCAGTTGGGATGATCGGGGATCTAGCAATTGGGGTAGTCTTCTTTTATGTTGGTTCTGTAGTTGGACCTTGATTGTATTCTGGATGATGTATGTTTAACTTGTATTTGTGTGAAGTGGCGATTGTAAGCCAACTCTTTATCCCTTTCTTATTCAGTACATGGGATGTGTGAAGATTACCACTCTTGCGACAAGCCTACCATGCGGTTATGCCTCTAAGTCGTGCCCCGGCACGTGGGAGATATAGCCGCATTGTGGGTGTTACTCTACTGTCAAGAAGAAATATGATATTATTATTGCTGGGGATGTGCATATCCCCGTTGAGGTAACCTAGTGTTATTCAAAATTTCTCCGGTTTCATGTTATTCGAAATGAGTTTGTTAACAAGACCTGATCAACCTTGTTAGTGGATTCCTTTTGATGAGCATGAGATGGATGAATTTAGAAAACACAATTTTCTGTACCCTCTCTTTACTTTCTGTTATTTATATTAAATAAAGTAAAAATAGTATTTTTCTGTCTGTTTTCTGAATTATCCTTGCAATAAAAAATACCATGAAAATAAAAGTTCTCCAAATGCCCTGAAAATGAAATATGATTTTTCTAGAATATTTGAGGATTTTAGGCACTAAGAACACATCAGGGGGAGCAGCCACGTGCCCACGAGGGTGGAGGGCGCGCCCTACCCCCGTGGGCGCGCCCCCTGCCTCGTGGACCCCATGTCGGTCCCCTCCACTTATCCTTGCACCCACACACTTCGTCTTGCTCCAGAAAAATCACCCACCAGCTCAAACCCGAGTTCTAACTCATCTTGCTGCCATTTTCGATCTCCTTGCTCAAAGCTCCATTCACAAAACTGCTTTGGGGGATTGTTCTTCGGTATGTGACTCCTCCAATGGTCCAATTAGTTTTTGTTCTAGTACTTTATTCATTGTAATTTTTTGCTGCTTAGGTTACCCTGTTCTTGAGCTTGCATGTCAAATTTATGTGGTCAAAAGTAGTTTTAATGCATGATATAGCCTCCAGGCACTTGTGGGAGTAGTTTCTATCAATCCTGTTGAGTTTGGTTCACTTTTATTCTAAGTTACTAAAAATTTCAGAAATTTTCAGAAAAAGATGAAGAGATTTTTGTAGGGCTCATCGAGCCGAAGATCGAAGGATAAGCAAAGTGAGGAGAACAAGAAGCCCAAGTATAATCTCCCTCGTATTGCGGAGGTTCGGCCGTGTGAATGGCCTTGTGATGAGTTCTTGAGAGAAGCTAGGATTTATGAGGATTTTTATCATTTGGCTGAGAATACATGCCTCACCGCCTTCCTCGACGACCAACTTGAACAGTATCTCTTACTCACCAATATTTTTATGCAAAAAATTCATTTCCATGCTAGGAGATCGCCACCTTCGGTGGAATTTTATTTATATGATGAGCATAAGGAGATGTCACTTTATGATTTTTGCCAAGTCTGTTTGATACCCTTTGAGGGCAGCATAGAGGAACCACATCATAATGATGTGGAGGTATTTATTGATACAATTACTGTAGGGGAAACGAGGAATGTTTCCGATGCAAGAATCACTAGCATACATTTTCCTGTTCTATGTTACTTCGCAATATTCGCTAGTAGATGCTTAATTGGTCGCGGGTACTGTGGAAACCTTAGTGCTCCTGATATTGTTATTTTGTGCCATGCCTTGTTTCATGATACTACTTTTAGTTTAGACGCTATTGTTACTACACGGTTAAATCCGAACCGTACTAAGGGCCCCGTCCTCGGAGGCATCTTTGCCTCGCGCCTTGCTGCACACTTTAACATACCTATCAGGCATTATGAGAAAGAGGAAAAGTTATTGCCTCCTATTGTTCTAGGTTATAAGAGTATGGTAGCACATGAGTTTATTGTTAAGGATAAGAAGAAGATACTCAAACATAAATTGATATTTGACAAAAATTATTGTGAGTTTATTACCGTGCATGCGCCCTCTTTGTTCAACATATTTTCAGGCATGTACCTTGTTCTGTTGGAGGCCATTCATGCCTACCGGAGCATGACGTCAGCTCCAGAGCCTGAGCCGGGGCCACCACTTGATCCTCACCATCAATCCATTTATCAGTGGAATACGGATGAGATCGCCAACCAGTGGCAGCCTGAGGATCCTCCTCAGTACACCGGAGAGAGCAGCTTTGATCCATGGGCATAGACCAACTTAGGCCAAAAGCCTAAGCTTGGGGGAGTACGTATTTCTCACCGACATAACATTCATGTTCACACACTCATGCCAGTTGTCGGTGCTCATACTTTTTCATTGTATCATCCATGCTAGTTTATTTTCTTTTTCTCGCTTTCTTCTTGTGTGTTTGAAAAACCTAAAGAAAACCCAAAAAGATTTCTCATTCTTTTTTTGCTTGTTGGGAGCTTTCCCTTGTGAATAGTTTTATTTCCTTTCTTTTCCTTGGGGGTCGAGAGGAGAAGACCAAAATGAAAATGTTGAGTGGCTCTCATATGCATTATTGTTGATCTAACAAAGAGCCCATATTACCTTGTCTTCTCATGTATATTGAATGCTCGCAGATTCCAGCTTAGTCCAATGCATGTGCATTGTTATTATTATCCACACTGTTCGGTCGTGCAAGTGAAAGGCAATAATGATGATATATGATGGACTGATTGAGATGAGAAAAGCTGGTATGAACTCGACTTCTCTTGTTTTTGTAAATATGATTAGTTCATCATTCCTGATTCAGCCTATTATGAATGAAATATGTTTGCAATGAAAATTAGAGATTATAGTTTCTTATGCCATTCTTAATTTGCTAGGAGTTTATAATGGTTTACCTTGCGTGCCAACATGCTATTAAAATGGTTGTGATGTGGTATGATGGGGTGGTATCCTCCTTTGAATGATTCGAGTGGCTTGACTTGGCACATGCACAACAAAAAAAAGACACATCCGTGACATTTTGGGTCGAACGAATTTTTTTTCTATCATACATATGACACTTCTATGACGATAATTGTGACAAAACCCGATATCATCATAGATGTGGTGGGCTCCTACTTCTATGACAAAAAATCATGACAGAAAATGGGGTTTTCGTCCTGGGTGGGCCGGAGGCGCAGCTGCATGACATTCTTTGGGTCGTCCATGACGGAAAAAAACCATGGTAGAAGCAAGGGGGAGGAAAATTTTGGGGAGTTCCCAGTTACGGTGGGAGGTCGGGGGCCGAGCGATGCGTGTTTCTCTCGTACACGTACGCGCGTGTGTGCGAGGCGTTGGCTCTAACTGAACCCGAGCGAGGCGTTGGGCTCTAACTGAACCCGGGCGATTGCACTGTAGGCTACGCGTTACTGAACCCGAGCGATCGATCGATGGCTGTTAACTGAGCCCGATCGAGCGATTCCTTCGCTACTGCTGCTAACTGAAGCCGATCGATTGGATGAACAGTGAGCGTTGCGGGGGGTTTGGATGAACAGTGAGCGGTCGCGTTGCCTCTGGATGAACAGGACCCCATGGTGTGGTGGAGGGCTGGATGAACAGTAGACGGTGGAGGGGTGCCCATGGAGGGGTGGATGAACAGGACCCCGTTGTGTGGAGGGCTGGATGAACAGTAGACGGTGGAGGGGTGGTTGAACAGGACCCCGTGGTGTGGAGGGCTGGATGAACAGTAGACGATGGAGGGGTGCCCGTGGAGGGGAGATTGAACAGGACCCCGTGGTGTGGAGGGATGGATGAACAGTAGACGGTGGAGGGGTGGTTGAACAGTAGCCGGTGGAGTAGCGCGCAGTGGAGGCTGGATGAATAGGAGCCCGTGGATGAACAGTCGTAGGTGGAGGCTGGAGGAGGTCGATGGTGGATGAATAGTAGCTCGTGGAGGCTGGAGGGGGTCGACGGTGGAGATGAACAGTATCCCGTGGAGTCCTGTTTTGCGGTACGCCACACCTCTCCTCATGAATAGGATCCCCGTTTCGACCGTAGCGCTCCAATACAAGTCCGTTTCCTCCGTTTTGCGGTACGCCAGACCCCTCCCGATGAACAGGATCCCATTTTGAACGTGGCCGGTCAAACACAAGGCCCTTTCCTCCGTTCCGCGGTATGCCAGGCCTCGTTTCTATCGCCTGTTCCGTCCAAGCCCTCCCGATGAACACGACGCATTCCGTTGCCTCCCCATGAACATGACGCATTCCGTTGCCTCCCCATGAACACGACGCATTTCGTTGCCTCCCCATGAACACGACGACAACGCTGTTTCTCCGTTCCGACCCAGCCATGTACACGAGCCCTGGCCGTAAGTATGCGCGAGTAGGCGTTCGAGACCCTGCCCGTATGTACACATATGTGGCCGTATTTTCTTTCTTGCACCCTGGCCGCTGTACGTACGTGTACATGCTACGTGCGCGCCTCTACTACGACACGTGCGCGCCTCTACATCGACAAGTATATATGTACGTACACGTTCGTTACCAGAATGACAACGCTATGTACGCTTCGACCAGGTGTGTCCCGACTGACAGGCACTTCCTTGCCTGCGAAGATGTAGCTGGTGGGTCCCAGCAGTCAGGGGGCGAAATACGGTGGCCCGTCCGGTGGGTCCCCGCTGTCAGGTGGAGGAATAATTATTTTGCACGTAATAAGGAGGCACTTCCTTGCTGCGGCCGTGGACCCAGCTGTCAGCCTCTCCACGTATAGTCCACGTCCGATGGAAGCCATTCCTTGACCATGTTGACCACGCTGCGCCGAGAGCACTAGGGCGGTGGACGACGGCAGGGCCTAGGAAGGGGACGACGCGGAGCCGGGGAAGACGCGGCAGTGGATGCCCACGCGTAGAGGAGTACGAGGGCACTAGTTCGCTGCGGTCTGAGGCTGCCGTCGCCGCAGAGTAACAAGGGGTGTGGGTGAGTAGAGGTATGGCCTGGCCAGCGGTGGGAGTACTAGGGTGCGGTGAGGCCTCTGCCGCATCGCAGCCGGCCACGGGAGGCAGGAGCACGAGGCACGACAGGCGCTGGTTTGGGTGGCTGGAGCAAGAAGACCAGAGGTTGAAGAAGCACTAAGGCCGTTGGATGGACATCGTACGGTCACTGGAGCTAGAATCGTGCATATTGACTAAGTTGACAAAGCCCTCCGTCCCCGTCAACTTAGTAGGCCCACAAGTCAGCCTGCCACTATATTGGGTCCCAGCTAACAGGGGGAGTATTCATTTTTTGTGCTTAATCAGGAGGCACTTCCTTGCGTGCGAAGATATAGCTGGTGGGTCCGAGCTGTCAGCGGCGATAACGTTTTCTTCGCGAAATACAGAGGCCCTTTCGGTGGGTCCCTGATGTCAGGTGGAGGAATCATTATTTTGCGCGTAATAAAGAGGCATTTCCTTGCGTGCGGCCGTGGACCCAGCTATCGGCCTCTCCACGTACAGTCCACTTCAGATGCATGTCGGTCGTTGACCATGTTGACCAGGCCGCACCGAGAGCACCAGGGCGGTGGACGATGGCGAGGCCTAGGAAGGGAACGACACGGAGGCAGGGAAGACTCGGCAGTTGTTTCCCACGTGGAGGGGAGTACGACTGTACGAGGGTTTACTGGTTCGTCTGCCATCGCCGGAGAATAAGAGCAGGTGTGGGTGAGTAGAGGGATGGCTAGGCCAGCGATGGGAGTACGGTGGGGCGGTGAGGCCTGCGCGGCAGCACAGCCGGCCGCGGGGAGGAGGGAGCAGGCAGTCCCGCCGGTGCTTGTTTGAGCGGCTGGAGCAGGAAGAGCAGAGATTGAAGAAGCACAACGGCCGTTGGATGGACATCCAACAGTCACTGCTTGTGCGTCAACCTTTTTTAGATAAGCCTCAAATCTGTGGAAAACAGCATACAACACATCTGCCATTATTTCTAATAATTTTCAGCCCATTTGCTAATTCTTAAGGTTTTTTGGAGCCTATTTTCTTTTTGTTAGCATTACAGCCCAAATTGTGGCCACGGTTAAAAAATTATACGAAATTTTGCATATTTCGGTGCGGTCCGAACTGTTTTTAATCCCAAAATTTCGACTCACATTCAAACTGATTTAAAAAATAAATGAATATCAATATAAAATCCGACAAATTCTCCATGGATAAAAATTAATGTAATTTAAAATCTTGAAATGAAAAAAAAAGATATTTGAAACTAATTGCCGGTTTGATGTGTTTCAAAAATGTACATCCCATTTCTCATTACTGATGGGTCATTTTCTCGGCCAGCCGAATGAAAGCTCTCCTCGTCTTGAAAGATTTGCAGCCCAACAGGCCTGACAAAGCGACTTACTTGGCAAATCACAAAAAAACTGGGTTGTGGTCGTGGACCCAGCTGTCAGCCTCTCCATGTACAGTACTCTTCCGATGGAAGTCGTTCCTTGACCACATTGACCACGCCGCGCGGAGAGCACCACAGCGGTGGACGACGGCGAGGCCTAGGAAGGGGATGACGCGGAGCCGGGGAAGACGCGGCAGTGGAAGCCCGCGCGGAGGGGAGTACGCGGGTTCACTGATTCGGCTGCGGCGTGAGGCTGCCGTTGCCGCAGGGCCTGGCCAGCGGTGGGAATAGTAGGGGGCAGTGAGGCCTCCGCGGCTGCACAGCCGGCCACGGGAGGCAGGAGCATGCGGCACGACCGGCGCTGCTTTGGGCGGCTGGAGCAAGAAGACCAGAGGTTGAAGAAGCACTACGACCGTTGGATGGACATCGTACGGTCAGTGGAGCTAGAATCGTTATATTGACTAAGTTGACAAAGCCCTCCATCCCCGTCAACTTTGTTGGCCCACAAGTCATCCTCCCACTATGGTGGGTCCCAGCTAGCAGGGGGTATTCATTTTTTTGTGCATAATAAGGAGGCACTTCCTTGCATGCGAAGATATAGCTGGTGGGTCCGACATGTCAACGGGGGAAACATTTTTTCATGAAATACAGAGGCCCTTCCGGTGGGTCCCAGCTGTCAGGTGGAGGAATCATTATTTTGCGCGTACAGTCCACGGCCGATGGATGTCGTTCATTGACCAAGTTGACCAAGCCACGCCGAGAGCACCATGGCGGTGGATGACGGCGAGGCCTAGGAAGGGAACGACACGGAGCCGGGGAAGACTCGACAATGGTTGCCCACGCGGTGGGGAGTACGAGGGTTTACTGGTCCGTCTGCCATCGCCGGGAAATAACAGGAGGTGTGGGTGAGTAGAGGAATGGCCTGGCCAGCAATGAAGTTGGGTGGGGTGGTGCGGCCTATGCGGTAGCACAGCCGGCCACGGGAGGCGGAAGCAGGCAGTCCCACTGGAGCTGGTTTGGGCCTCTGGAGCAAGAAGATCAGATATTGAAGAAGCAGCACGGCCGTTGGATTAACATCCAACGGTCACTGCTGCTAGAATCGATTGTGGACTAAGTTGACAAAGCCAAAGTACACGTCAACCTAGTAGACCCACAAGTCAGCCTCCAAATCTGTCCCAAACAGCATACAGCCCAAATTTCTAGCCAGATTCAAATTAATTTTAAATCTAAATATACCTTAATTTAAATTCAATGAAATTTTACCCGCACAAAAACAATGAAATTTAAAATATCAAAATCCGAAAGAAAACAGTATTTTGGAACTAATTGTATGTTTGCTGTATTTTTTCATTTTATAGCCCATTTATTATTACTTATAGCCCATTTCTTAATACTTATAGTCCATTTTCTTGGCAAATGCATCCCTCCTCGTCTTGAAAGATTTCCGGCCCAGTAGGGCGTAGAAAAGCAAGTAGGCCTACGTTGGTTATTCTGCAAAAAACAAAATAGCTGGCTAGCAATTTTCAGAAAGGAAAAAAACAAACTAGGCTAGCCATGTGCTAAACATATGAAATAAAAGCCTGGGCTATACGGGCCACAGGTCCCGCACAACCCAGTTGATACCCTTCTCCGTCCCAAAAAAAATAACTGCGCACGCTGCTGGGTCCCTATTGTCATCCTCACCATGTACATTCATCTCATTATTCCTCTCGGTTGTTGACCATGTTGACAACACCGGAGGGCGGCGCCGCGGCGAGCGAACCAAGGCGGAGGACGATGGTGAGGCCTCGGAAGGGAACGAATAGGAGCCGGGGCAGATCACAGCCAGCCATGGGAGGTGGGAGCAGGCGGTCCCGCCGGTGCTGGTTTGGCTTTGGCGGCTCGAGGAAGAAGAGACTGAAGAAACGCGACATACGTTGAATGTCAATCAAGTGGTCAAGGTTGGCACAATCGTTTTGTTGACTAAGCGGACACCAAGTAGCATACTTTTTTATATATAGGAACAAAACTGTGAGGAAAATGCGTTCGTCTGCCGTCCTCCTCACAGGGCATGTTCGCCACATAAGTGACTAGCACCATTGGTTTTCAACCGAGAGGTCTTGGTTTCGAGTCCCAGAAACTCTCAATTTTGTCCTCCTTCCTTCCTCGCAAAAAAGGGAAAGAAAATCAAAGACTTGGGAAGGCGTACACAACAAGCTAGTGTACCAGTAATGAGACGTTGCCGAGTTTTCGAAAAAAGAAAGACGTGCTCTTGTAGCTGGTTCAAATCCAAACCTAGACTATGACTATATATGGTGCTATGCTACTCTGCAAGTAATGAAACTGACATATCCAACGTTCGCTTCTCCTCTTCTCTACTTACTCTGCCTAGCATCAGAAGCTCTAGCCGCAGCAACCATGTCCGCTGCCTGCTCGTCCACCTACTCTTCAGCAGGCAACAACCAGATATGCGCCAAGTCGCAACCCGTACCATCGCCTGTGGGTCTCATCACACCCTCGCCGGCACGCGCACCGCAGCCGATTGCTCATCGCAACCCACTGCCATTGCTGTGGTGCCACTGCTGCAAATCACGCAGAGTCATCCGTCGCGTCTCAACCACAATCCGCAACCCTAGCCGAGTCTTCTACAAATGCCCGAATCATGGGGTAATAATATGTTTAAGTGTTGTTCTGCTGCTTCCAATTGCTGATTTTTTAATAGTTTGGTTGATGATCTACCAATTTGATTCGTGCAGAAAAGGGTATATTCGTGTGATTTGTATTTCTGGGAAGTTGCTGATGTGGGGGAATGCAACTACGCTAATTATTTGGTTAGCCGAGGAATCCCAATACCAGCAGGTTGGGGTGTTGGACAAGTAACTGAAGGAACGGCAGAAGAGGAAGATGCAGAGCAGAAGCTTAAAGATGCAGTTCCTCTGATCATGGCCAAGCAACAGCTGCTGAACGACCTTGACAGCAATGAGGAGATGAAAGAGCTTGTGAAGATAATGGGCAAAATCGATGTGCTCTGTAGGATGATTGTCTCTTTATTTGCAGTATATGTAGCACTCGTGATGTATTCAATGGCTACGACATGAGCACTTTGCTGAAACTAGTAATGAATGAAACCTGTGTAGCAAGCTGGGTGTAGTGTTGTGAACATCTAATGATTTCTATTAACGGAAATCAGGGGGTATCCCCTTTTGCTCATATAAATAAATAAATAATAGAGGCCCTGTCGGGTCAGCTTTGTTCTCATTCGAAGACGTCGAGCAAATTGCAGTCCAATAGCAAACTATGTCATCAAATTCAAGTTTCACAGCCAAATATGAGTACAACTAAACAACAATGTCATCATGTTTTAGTTGTCATACAATCACCAAACACAAATCAGCATACATAACAAGTGATGTTCTCACAGAAAATACTAAACAACATGTTCATCAGGTTTCAGTTGTCATAGCAAACACAATTTCACATAGTAGATAAAAAAAACGTCTTCTGACAGGAAAATACAACAAAAGCAATGTAATCATCATCCGCAGCAGCAGCGTCAACATCTTTGCCATGTGTATCAGTCTGAATCGTAATTCCCCACGGTGTCATCTTCTTCTTCGTCCTCAACGTCCTCGAACGTTGGCTTCTTCTTGATCAACTCTTGTATGTCCACAGCACGACAGGCAATCTTTTTGCCGGCGTCATTGACGTGATGGTTCTCAAAGATATTAGGAACATCTGTGTTATCTTGTACATCAGGAGCAGTGTAAGCACCATCTTGTTGTGCAACTTCATTAAACGAATTCCTCTGCTCAAACCTTTGCAATACTCTGCAGTCATCCTTACGTGCAAATGTGTCTTCCAAGAAAAATATATGTGTTGCTTGATTTGCCAAAATAAAAGGCTCGTTGGTCTGGTACGCCGCCTTGACATTGATGGATTTGAAATAATCATTAGCACTAGGTTTTGCGATCCTGGAAAACAGGCTATACCAACGATAGCACAACAGAACCACACACCAATGATCCTCGAAACTGGAGATATACTGCAACTGAATAATGTCTGTTATGTTAGCATACATTTCAGTTGTCTCTTTGTCATACGTATCCGTGCTCATGATGGCACTGTTTTGTGTCTTCTTGCCTTCGTCTCGTGCAAGGGTGTTGTAGCGCACATCTCCAACAACGCAAGATTCATAATGTCTTACCCGAGTATCAAGACCCATTGCTAGTGAGTAAAGGGCATCATCAACTACCTGCCCATCCTCCCGCATCTTCTTAACCTATGGTTAGAAAATAGACAAGCTGATCATCTTATGTACTCAATATATTAAAAAAAACTGACAGTGCACTTCAAAAGCTTACATGGTTCTTGAACAATTTCACAAATCCTGCCATAACCAGTTTGTCAATGTTTCTTGGATTTTGCGGTAGTAACTCCCCTTTGTAGATGCTGCACAACATAGTGATCGCGTCAAACATCTAAATATATAAGAATGTGCTGCAAGTTTAGTAGATTACGATGTATAAGTTGCAGTACTGCACTTACTTGATATAAGGTAGTATCTCAGGACAGTTATTCAACACATACCAAACCATTTTGTCCAAATCTTTAGGTTTGTCCTCTTGTCGACTCTTCCCTCTAACTCGAACAGAATAATCGAAAACATTGAGCCCAGGATTGTCTTCACCCACCTCTTTGCTAAGATGATCAGCTGTTTCAATGTATTTTGAGCAGAATGTCAACGCTTCTGTAGCAATATAGGCCTTTGCAATGGAACCCTTGGGTCTAGCTCTGTTCCTAACATAGCCCTTGAAAGTGCCTAGCCGCCTTTCAATAGGGTACATCCAGCCATACTGTACTGGACCTCTAAGTAGTGCCTCATCAGGTAGATGAACAGCCAAATGCACCATCACATCAAAGAAGGCTGGAGGATATATCTTCTCAAGGTCGCATAGGATAGTTGGTATCTTGTCTCTAAGATGCTCCAAAGCATCTATCCTGATATTCCTACTACAGAGTTCCCTGAAGAATTGTCCCAACACTGCAACTACTCTGTATAAGTCAGGGCGGCCCAATCCTCTAAGGATAATAGGTAAAACCCTTTGAAGTAGGACGTGGCAGTCATGAGTTTTCAACCCTTGTACCTTGTTTCCATCTGCACTGACTCTCCTTTCAGGGTTGGAAGCAAATCCATGTGGGAATCTCACACGTGACAGGACCTCGCATAATTCTTTTCTTTTTACCTTGTCCAAGACATACACAGCTGGTGCCATATCCCGTGGTTTACCTTCATCTTGCACCTGCAAATCCTTTCTGATACCCAGGTGTGTCAAATCAATCCTAGATTTTATGGTATCTTTCGTCTTGCCTTCAATATTAAGAAGTGTGCCGATAATGCTGTCACATATATTTTTCTCGATGTGCATCACATCAAGATTATGCCTTAGATCCAAATCTTTCCAATGCTCCAAGTCCCACAAAGTAGACATGCGGGTAAACAATAATCTCTCTTCTACCCTGCCACGCTTCCTGTTCCCGCTACCATTACCAGGATGGTTTCCTGGTGTAATATGCCTGACCTTCTCTAATTCCACTTGCAACTCATCGGTGGTGAGCCTCTTTGGCACATCACGGTTTTCATGCTTTGCATTGAACACATGTCTTCGGTATTTTCTAGGATGCGGCTTGTCCTTGGCAAGGAAACGTCAGTGTCCAATGTAACAGATCTTGCTAAGTATTGCATATGACAGCGGATTCCTATCACAGCGAACACATGCATTGTAACCATGTGTCGTTCGCCCTGACATAGTGCCCAAAGCTGGATAATCATGGATGCACCAAATTATAACAGCACGCAGAAAGAAATCAGCTGGTGGGCTGCTATATAGGTCTCGAGTGAGAACACCCTTCCATAGCTGTTGAGGTTCCTCCACAAGTGGCTGCATGAACAAATCAAAATCCTTTCCTGGACTTTTTGGACCTGGCATGAGCAAGGCCCTCTTGTAGTTTGATTCTTCGGTGCAGACATTTGGAGGCATGTTGTAAGGGATAACAAGCACTGGCCACATGCTATATGTGGCGCTCTGGTGGCCAAATGGGTTAAATCCATCTGAAGCTAAGCCAATTCTAATGTTTCTCGGGTCAGCAGCAAACTCTTTGTGCTTATCATTGAAGCTTTTCCACTCACTACCATGAGATGGATGGCTCATTACATTCTGATCTCTGTACTCCTGGTTCCTAGAATGCCACAGTACATCCTCTCTTGTTTCAGCATCATGAAACAACCTCTGCAATCCTGGTGTAATTCGAAAATGTCTCAAAACATTATGAGGAATCCTTTTCACAGCATGGCCATCTTTCCATCTTGATGATTTGCATTTTGGGCATTCACATAAGTTGGCATAATCCTTCCGGAACAGAACACAATCATTCTTACAAACATGGATCATATCATATCCAATTCTAGCTGCACGAAGGAAATTCTTCATTTTACTGTAGGTGTGTGGCAGCTCAGACGCATCTGGGAAAGATTCGCGGAAAGCAGCCAACATCGCATCGAATGATTTGTTGGTCATCCGCTCAGATGTCTTCACCTGAAGAAAGGTGACCATAGCTGAGAATACTGACAGCTTATTTCCTGGGGTGACAGCAACGTTGCATTGTTCCAACATGCGGGCCCACCGTTTTTCTTCTGCGGGTGAAAGTTCACGGACTGCACGAGCATTTCGTAGCATTGTTTCAATGTTGGTCAAACTCACTGGCTCCGCCACCACCACCACCACCTCCTCCTCCTCTTCCACCTGAGCATCAGGCAGATCAAGATGGTGATCTGCTGCTTCCACGTAGTCAATAACATTGACGTTCATAGCTTCACCATGATGAACCCACCTAGTATATGTGACCGACATCCCATACAAGTGTAGATGATTTTGCACAGTTGACTGGGGTCTTGTAACTGAAGTCATACAACTGCTACACGGGAGAGCACATCTGATTTCGGACCATCGTACTCAGCTCTGATAAAGTTCATGAAGTTTTCAACCCCCTCGACATGTGCAATGGAGAATCTTCGAGCAGAAGTTATCCATGTCCTATCCATCTGTTAGACATACGGATTATTTCTTCTACTACATATTACAGGAAAAACATATATGCTTTTTTATGAAGTCCAGAAAAAAAAATACCTAGGTCGATGTCTAAAGCTATGGCAAGATATTTGGACGAGCAGATCTAAGTAACGAAATATATGTAAAGCTAATTCAGCAAACAGATTTGAGTGCCAAATTATGGCAGGCTGTCTCAGCAGTCAATGAGGCTGAGCACACAGCCATCGAACTATCGAAGGCCATCGCAACAACAAAGATCGAGTATAAAATGGTGTAGAGCTATTTCAGCTAACAGATTGGCTACTAGACCATGGCAATCTACGTCACAATAAATATATGGCAGGATATTTTACCAACTAATCGGCCTTGGCATGCCATCTCAGCTAAGCAGATTGAGTGCAGAACAGGGCAAGGAAGCTTCTTAAGCAGAGCATATTGACAATAAACTACTTCGGCAAACAGTGAGATTAACAGCGTCTATTAGCTAACATTCAGCGCTACACCGACATGAACGGGGCCTCAGTCTAGAATGCGCGTACCATGGGAGAAGCTGACCACCGTGCGTCTCCACACGAACGTCGCCAGCGGTGGCGGCGCTGACCGCCGTGTGCCTCCACAAGAACGTAGCCAGAGGTGGCGGCGCGGCTAGAGGACGGCAGTCTACGAGAGCATACTATGGGAGCGAGAGGATCGCCGAACCGCGGCGCCGACGTATCGGCGCGGCGGGGAGGGCGTCTTTGGCAGAGCGAATGGAGTGGAGGGGGACAG
>NC_041388.1:595083599-595149065 GCF_002162155.2 Triticum dicoccoides | reverse complement strand
TTGGCTAGTTGGCCGAAGGGCGGTTGAATCGGATTTGGGGGGAATTTTTGGGTGTGTGGGGGGCGAGGATTTTCGCGCGGTGGGCGGGGGGAGTTTGGCGCATGGTCGGTTTCTCCAAGTGCAGTCCCACATGTCGGTGAAGAGGCAAGCCGAAGCGCGTTTCGTTTGCGTGAGCCGTGTGCAGGACCGAATGTGTGTGGGATGCAATGCGACCGCGACAGGAGTGCTGTGAGTGTACCACATTTTTTCCTTTTAAACTAGGTGCTTCGCCCCCTAAAAAATATGTTGCTGCGCGCGATCCATCGATACTACTACTAGTAATCCGGTAATCCCGACTAAAACGGCGTGGCCGGGTCTTTTCCCGCGCGATATGCTGGGAGGTTGGCTTAGTTGGTTTTTAGGACGAGTAATGCTACACATACGTAAACCCAGTTACGTAATTAACGCAATGTGAAACGTGTGAGCTGTTGATTGTAGATTGGGGGAGGGAGGGGCCCACCACCATGAAAATCAGGGGAGGACAGAGAGAGGCAATTTACGTTAACCCTTTCGTAGGTTCCCGTAGATGTAGAAAGATGTGTCCGATCCTGCAATATAGGCCGTCCGATCTATATCTAACGGATAGGAAGGAAACTATGACAATTTTACCCGCACTCCTCTCCACATTTGCAGATAAGGCTTTCCCTTGTTCATCCTTTTCTCCCACAAGATCTTGATCTTCTGTGCAACGCACGGGCATCTTGCTAGTACTCCTACAATATGTATATTATTGTGAAAGTTCATATACACCGGCCGAGATTAATGCAAACACGGCAGATTTTCATTACATTTCGAACTTTTATAGGACAAAATAATAAAAGAAACCCGACCCTAAACCTATTCTATGACGGCGGTCGACGTCCTCCATCTGTGATCTCCATGTACGGGAGCGGGGTTCAAGACCCGTGAAGTGAAGGTGCGGTCTCCGACGAGGAAAAGTAGGACACGGGAGACGGACCGGCCAGTTGGCACACCATGCCCTGCCGCCTCCCATGCCCTACTCATCCTCGGAGGAGTCCCCGACCACGGCGGTGCCGGACGTTGGACGGCGGCAAGTAGGACGCGTGGCTGACGGTGCTCCCGTCATCGGTCGCCAGCGTGGCCACCGCTTGCGCGGCGACTTGAGCGAGGGCAGCGACCTCGAGCTCCATCCCCGAAGACAAGCTCTCCCGCAGAGCGTTCGCGCTTGCGGTCATGGCGGATGTGGTTCCAGGTAGGAGGACGATGCACTATGGTGTGGAGGTTAGCTGGGCGTTGCCGCTTTAAGTAGCGCATTCCGGTGAGGCCAAGCGTCCGGGTGCGTCATTAAGTCGCCGGAGTTGGTTCCGCGGGCACCGAGCCTCTTAATGACGACATACGAACGGACGACATGAATGCGGGCAGCTGGCGCCGGTCGGGAACGCACGCGCGATGGCGTGAGGGACGAGGGTTTTGGTGTGCCAGGGTAGTCAGCTGCGGTCGTGGCAACGTTGGAGATGCCCTTTGCTCACATGTGATCCCCGCATGTCATTGGAAAAGCAAGACGACCGGCATGGTCTCAGTTCTAGAGGATGCAGTTGGCCGTGCTACACCACTCCGCGGATGCGTCGCGGCGCCCCGTGCATCCTCGACGAGCTGGGTATTGGGGTGTGTTTGGATTGTGGCCAAAGTGCACCTTGCCAAAATTTTGGTCATGACCAAAAGATTGTTCTTTGTTTGGATGGTTGCCATTTTTTTGGCATGCGAATGAACTCTAGCCAACTCTAGTTCATTTTTCTTGCCAATGTCAGCCAAATCATGAGCAACCAATACCTCAACCAAAATTTTGGTTATGACCCAAAGATTGGTCTTTGTTTTGACGGTTGCCATTTCTTTGGCATGCCAATGAATTCTAGCCAACTCAAGTTCATTTTTCTTGCCAATGTCGGCCAAATCATGGGCAACCAATACCTAAACCTAAATTTTGGCTACCCAATGCTTTGATGGGGCAACCTTAGGCACAAAACAAACATACCGTTGGTCGTGCCACAACACTAACGCAACCCTCGGCAAACTGAAACCGACCATGTCTAGCGACGATATGAGCGTGTCGCTCACCGCGGTCGCTGTGTCCAGAGGCGGTGCTGGAGCTGCGCCCCGTTGTTGGCCCCAATGACCCACATGAACGGTTGTCGGTGGCGAAGAGGTCGTGGGCCAGCTCCTCCATTGGACTAGTCTGTGCTACGTCGTCCCGATGGGTGTGCCCCACATGTCTGTTTCCCTGTTTTCCCGGCCATATTCGAGCGTCAGTGCTCCGCGTTGCGCATTAAGCCTTTCACTATGTAGGCCAAGCGAGACAACTTATTGTTTATTTGAGCCGTTCAAGTATATTCATGTGGCGTTTGCTTATTTCTCATTCCTCTCCAACCCTCTTCTCCATTAATCATGTCGCCCTCCAGTCGAGTCTATCCTCCCGCATGCCTCATTTGAACATTCCGCTGAGTATCATTCGCATGTACCTACCCTTCTCCTCTTTCAATAGATCTCCGGACCCCAAGATGAAATCGAGAGGGAATGAGTGGGGGCACATGATACCTAAGGCGGATTCAAATTTTTTAACCGGTGATCATATCATCCGTTAATCATATATAAAGGGTATTCAATGTTCGTTTTGTTTTTGAACATACAATATACTCCCTCCTATCCTTTCTAGTTTACTTATAAGTTTTATGTGCAGTCAAAGTATATCTACTTTGATCAAAAAGGTATCAACATTCAACAACACCAATCAATATTGTTAGATTCGTACGTACTCCTAGATTTGTACTCGAGATGGTTTCCAATTTGACTATTGACAAGATTAATAGTACATGAGATGTATAATGTGAAAATTATATCATTGGAAACTCCTTTCACATACGAATTTGACTGTATGCTTTGTGTGAGTTGCATGTCATATATTATTACTCTAACATTTGGTTAAAGTTAGCCTCGAAAAACGCATTAGACCCTGTATGCTTTGTGTAAGTTGCATGTCATATAGGACTATTATTACTCTAACATTTGTGTAAGTTGCATGTCATATATTATTACTCTAACATTTGGTCAAAGTAGTGTAGTGGAAGTGGATCCTCTGACGTAGGTATCCTTGCCTTACCCTCCCTTTCGGTCACTTACTGGCGGACCCCATGCTTGCTAGGCCCCGCATGTCAGTTACTCAATGGGTTCGACCACGTCAGGGGATCCTCATCCGTAGTATACTCCCTCTGTTTTTATTTACTCCGCATAAAACGGAGGAAGTGGTGGTATAATAAATGACGCGGGCGGGGGAGGGGGAGGGACGTCGGTTTGCTCTCAACCGCGGTCCCACAAGCGAGCGAAAATGCAAGACGAAGTGCGTTCCTTTCGGTGAGCAATGTGGAGGGTCCAGCATGCCGGGCTGCAACGCGAACGCGACAAGAGCGATGTACAGTCAAAACCGATTGACCAGTCGTCACCGGAACCACTATTCACACCAGAACCTTCGCTGCTCGGCCTACGCCAGCCACTAGCCTAAAACCACACCAAATATCCAGCCCATTCCCCCACCTTTCGATCCCCTAGCCTGCATCAAGCGTCCCCTAGTTCGCCGGAAAGCCATGGTGCGCCGCAAGATCACTTACTACAAGATGCTGATGCCGGAGCGCCGCGCAAAAATCGCGGCAGCGGTCGGCGCCACAGACCTTCGTTCCCAAGCTCGCTTTGCGGCGGGCCAATCCCCGAGTTCTCTGGAGCCAAGCTACGAGGAGGAGGAAGCCGATCCAATGTTCATGGCGGAGGTCGCGGCGCAGAAGGCCCCCGATGGGTATGAGACGATGGACGTCGACTTCCTGCCGGCGTCTGAGTCCCCCATGGTGCAGGCGGACCAGCGATTCAACATGGCGATACTAAAGGAGGACCGGGAGGCAGAGGCTCAACTCGACACGGAGTGCGCGCATGCCACTGCCATCGAGGCTCTCCTGCAGGCGAAACCAGATGTCGTGGATGTGAACCGGGCGGCGGAGGCTCAACTTGAGGTGGAGCGCGTGGATGCCGCTGCCATCGAGGCCCTCCTGCAGGCGGAACCGGATGTCCTGGACTTGAACTGGGCGGCAAAGGCTCGACTCGACGCAGAGCGCGTGGATGCGGCTCTCATCGACACCCTCCTACAGGCGGAACCGGACGTCCTGGACTTGAACCGGGCGGCGGAGGCTCGACTCACGCGGAGCGCGCGGATGCCGCTACAATCGAGGCCCTCCTGCAGGCGGAACCGGACGTCCTCAACTTGAACCGGGCTGTCCTCTCATCCGCGCAGAGCGCCCGCACGCTCCGCTTGAACGAGTAGCTGGAGGCCGAGGACAACCATGGTGCGGAGACACACGTCGGCAGCGACGGCTGGTTCGCGCCGGCAGCCAAAGACGACGAGGTCGTCTCTTTCCGTGAGCTGTGATAGTTTTTCTTTATGTTGTTGTTTTTATGGATCTTTTGCTTTGTAAAAACATATATTTGTTATGCAAGTCACCTGACTTGGGTCAGTCTACCATATCAGGCGGTTGGATAAATATCCTACATCTCCTAACCCTTCTTTCCTTCTTCCTCGCCTCTTCTTCTTCCCCAACAGACCACCGCACGGGTCGTACGGATACTCCCCAACATGTGGTTGGATAAACATACTCTATGAACGAAAATTATGTGTCAGCGATAGGATGGCTGAGTTTGGTGTGTTCCCATGCGACAGCACGTGTCAGTGAGGGTGTGTTCCCTTGGTTGGGTTTGCGGCATGCAGGAGCGACCGTGTGAGGGTGCGGTGCGACCGCGGCGTGCAGGAGCGACCATGTGAGGGTGCGGTGCGACCGCGATAGCCATGCACAAGTGTACCTCCTTCTCATTTTCAAAACTTTAGGCAAGCTTGGAAAAAATGTGTGGCGAAGTTTGGCAATGCAAGGCCTAGACCCAAACAGGATAAGTACGTACGTACTAGCTAGGAGTACTAGTGTTAAAAAAGAAAGGTTGAGTTTTCCTTCGCGGGACTTAATCGATACAAATCCTCGTTTCACGTGTAAATTAATGCGTATTTTTTCTCCGAAGACCAAAGAGCTAACCATCTCACTCCTCATCGCTTGATTAATGCAGCGCCATGCAAACCAACCTTCTCACTTCCGCATGCATGCAGGGGATATTAATGTCCTTGGTTGCTAACCCCATCAATTTTGCCTCGATTAGTGTTAGTGGCCCTTTGCAAATTGTAATTTTGATATACTGGCCTTGTGTACAAAAAAAATGGAGGTAGTAACTATATTTGACTTCCTTCCCCATTGCGGTGACGTCGATAATATTTTTTTGGTGGTTTGGTGAAGTGCGTTCGACGGAGAACACCATTGAGGGAGACCACGGTAAGTCGTTCGCAAGTGCCACCTTCAAGCCGAGACAACCGCCTTATTTGCATCCAAGAAGTCCTTTACTAGTACTACTATAACTAATGCGGTGAGATGGCTTCTCGAAGAAGACGATGGAGAAGAGGAGTCAGCGAAGAGTGAAATGATGGTTGCTTTGTCCGTGCTTTTGTGATTTGACGCCTCACTGCTTTGTGATTTCTGATAGACGGGACAGGGGAGTAGACTCTGTGCTCTATACTGTACTACATGCGCCCAAGCATGGGATAAAGAGGAGAGACGTTGCATTTTCCTATTCCTTCAATCAATCAATCAGGGAGCTTCGGTTCCATCTTTTTGGCTTTGGCAACACCGTTCACAATGGTTCCCACGATGCCAAAAGCTATTTTCACATTTGGCTACACATTGTGGATGCCCTTAACCGTACCACTTGGTTTTGCTCCTATGTGCTATCTATAAAAATCTCAATTATATTGATCTAAAAAGTTATAGAATCGAGATTAGTAAAAAGGAGGTGATTTTGCCGCACGGATGGCGGGGGAGGTTTCTTATTTTCGGAGGACGTTGTCCTGGTGGTTTGCTAAAATGTGGTCCCATGTGTCAGTGCTTTACCAAGCTGATCCGCGTCCCACATGAGGCAGAACAACGGCAGAAGCAACATGTGGTTAAGTTGAAGAAGATGAGGGAGAAGCGAATTCAGCAACGAGTGAAATGATGGTTTCTTCGTCCCTCCAACTTAACTGCGGGAAAGGTGCAGCTTTGTGATTTGACGCCTCATTGCTCATTACTACGCCGGCACCATGATTGGGGTGCTTCACCCCGGCTGCTCTGCACTGTATTCCGGTATGGCACGTGGACCCGGTAGCTTGATGTCCCACATGTCAGCGAAAGGGACTAGAAGATTTATGAAAGCGAGCGCTCCACTCTTACAACAGAGTAGACGACACGATGGCCCAGTGAACTGTCACTTGTACTGTATAGTACTATAGTTTTGCTGTTTCGCACAATCCATCGATACAAACCCGATTAAACAGGAAAGGGCGGGATTTTTCCCGCGTGATAGATGATACTGGCCATACATTTCAAAGGCAATTTTAATGTATGCAAACTGAATAATTATAAGTAACAATATGATATCTAGTAAAACTAAAAACACATATGATTTATTGTGTTAGAGTATAGTAGTAGTGCTGTATTGCATAGTTGTTAGATGTAACATGCAAGAATGTGTAGAGATGTAGTTTTGGAGGGCCTACAGAGAGAAAAGCGTAATACGGTCACCGAACTTCAGAATAAGCTGATTACGTCACTATATACATTTTGCGGTGATTATACGGTCACTTGCTCACAGCTCAGCATCGGATTGCACTCTGTTGACCGGCCAAATAGTCTGTGTGGCGCCATGTTTACTAGTCAAATTGACCATGTTTGTTGTGGGTCCCACCTATCAGTTCGCATAGGCAAAAGGTCAGATAAACACAAATTTACGCAGGCGTGACAAGGCTCCAACCCGTGCACGGGAATCACCTGGTTGTGTATGTGTCTGTCAGGGCCTGATGTGTGTGCATGCACGTGTAGGTTGAGCACTTGAGCGTGAGTGTGTGTGTTGGTCGTGTGGTGTACTGGTGTGTGCATGCATGTGTGCGTGTGTGCGTGTGAGTGTTGTGTGCGTGTGTGGCTGCGTGTGTACGTGTGAGTGTTGCGTGTGTGCGTGGGTGCATGTGTTTGTGTGAGTGTTGCATGGATGCAGTTCATGTGCATATGTGCGTGTGTGTATAATCACCACACCAGCTCATGTGTGTTAAAACAGACGGCTCAGCATACCAATACAAGGCCACCTTGTCCGCTGTGCCCGCGGTCATGACTTCGAACCACCGTCCAAATATATTTTTTGTCGTTTGTTTTCATTCTTACTAGCAAGATGCCCGTGCGTTGCATGTAACATCAAGATGCATTTGTATGACTTGTTTATCTTGTGAGAGAAAAGGATGAATGAGGGAAGGCCTTATTTGCAAATGTGGAGAGGTGTGTGGTTACCTTTTTGCAAAATTGCCATAATTTCTTTCCTATTCGTCAGATATAAATCGGACGGCCTATATTGCAGGATGGCAGGCACACCATCATCACCAACTCTGTTTTTTTATAAGAGTGTGTTTTATGTATTTTATAAGAGTGTAGATATAGAGTAGATACAAGTCGACGGGTGGGCACGATGGTAGTGAGATAATGCGATGCAACACTAGAGGTGCCACGTGGAGCATTTAACTGGTCAACTAGTCATGTCATGAGCAAATACAGAGTTGTACGGTGAGCCCATGACTGCATAATAACCACTAAATGTAAATGGTGACCGTAATGAGTGGATTCTGAAGTCCAATGTACGTATCGTGCTTTTGCTTCAAATACAATGATCGTCATTGCATATATCACGAGAGGAAGATGAAACATGCGTGAATTTTCTGGGGGCTTACTTTTAGAGGACCTGGAGATAGTTTTGTGTGCATACGTGAAAGGGGCGTACAGGGGGGGTATGCGATGGAGAGAGAGATGCTCTTCGTTTATCTTTATTATGACTAACTTTGTATATAGTATAAAAATATAAAAATTCACAGTGCAGAATAGATATCATTGTGGGCACCATGCAATGCAAATTAGCGTTCGTACTCCTCCATATAACTTTGTAATGTTGTATATATGTAGAAACTCTAAAATAATTTTTTGGCCACACTTTATTCAAAAGGAATGTTGTATGCAAAATAAACGTGAAGAGAGGGCTTTTTAGATCAATGGGGTACGTGATGTAACATGTGTGAATGTGTAGTTGATGCATTTGGCAGGCCCTAGAGAGGTATGTGTGTGTATTACGTATTCGAGAGAGATATGGATAGAGGGGCGGCGGGGGGGCGTAGGAGAGATAGCACGAGAAATGAGAGTGGTCTAGAGAGAGAGAGACGAATATGACGTCACGACAAGATATTCCATTCCCTTGAGTGTGTATATGCAAGGGGGGACGGAATAGAGGCACCAGGAGAAATTTTCGGTGTGTGTGGTGTTTGTGTTGGTATGTGTGGGTGTGAGAAGATAATGAGACGTGGGGGCAGAGGGTGTGTCACCGCGTGAGGTCCCGTGGGTCGAGGTGAGGCCCTTCGTTCTGTTCCGTCCTGTGCCACATTGGTCAGCCCGTGATGCATTTAGGAAGTCCCATGGATGACTAGTCATACAAGACAAAGATAGCAGAACTGTGAAGGACTCTGTGTCCACTGACAAAGCCGGCTAGGATTTGTAACCCTAGGTTCTCGGACTAAGGTAACCCCTTTATCTCTGATATTACTATTCATCCAACCTAACTTTAAGGGGCATCCTACAGAATGCTCTGCTAGAATCATACTCGTCAATTAGGAAGAGAGGTGTGAGACAATGCGTGAGAGATAGGCGTAAAGATAATGTGCATACATGAGACATGTAGGCAGGTCCATGTATATAGAAAGGGTCGATGAGGATTGTGCGTGTGTATGTTTGCGAGAGGAAGAGTGCTTGTGATAAAGGTTAGTGAAAACAGTTGTAAAAGACACCTCGGGAGAGAGTGTGTGAGCATGTGTGAGAGACCACCGATGGAGAGTGAAACTACACGTAAAAGACTGCTCTACACATTGATTAAAGATATAAATTGTATCCAAATATTAGGATGGGATCATGATATTTGCAATTCGCGTAAGGAGCGGTCATTGATCAATTAGACATCTAGATTCTATCGAATTTGAGCATGTCTATGTTATTATTCGACACAATTGATCCACATAGTTAGTATTTTGAACTCCAGACAATGCATCGCTTTAGCAATCGAATATAAATGTGAGTATAGTTCATGTTGTGTGTGTAAAACACATTATACATACGAAAGTTACACAATGGACATTATAAATAGCTTCTACCTATGAACTAGCATACATTTGAATTCAACTTAAGGTGATTTAAAAATATCGACTTCAACATGAAGTCCATTCAATTATTTGAATTTGATATCATGGCATTGGTAAACCATACCTAAATTATGGGGGCACCAATCTTTGCTCTGATTTTGTACATAGTAGCATATGTAGTCGTGTACAAAATAGATTCAAATTTAGCTCCTCCATTCCAAAATAATCGTAGTTATAGGATTTTCAAGTGTCAAAATATCAAAAAGAAGCAGATAATTTAATGAGGTTTTCAAACATACAAGGTCAAATATAACGTTGTATATTTAGGTCAATCCTCATAGTTCAAGAGTACTCTAAACGTGAATGCTTGTGTTTCAAAATTTCGAATGAAGCGCCAAAAGAGCCTCTACTCGCCCGAAACCGCGTGAGACCAATGTTTGGTAGTACAAGGAAATTACTTTTCTAATAACTCCGACCCGTGAAACCTACCGGCCCGACGACCAAAGGTCTAAACCGGGGTAGGTTTGTAGCTTCATCTAGACGCCACGCAACCGCATCCGAAAAACATTCATTCACAATGGCCACCTAAGCAAACATGCGCGCGGCCGAAATCGCTCCCGCCCACTATTTGGGGCACATGGGATTACCATCCTACCCCGACCAACAGTAGGTCCGAAATTTAAGAGGGGGGCAAAGTTTGTACTTTCCCCAAATTTCAAACAAGCGCATCCCATTTTTGTTCAAAAAAGCAAAAAACAAGTGTGTCCCAGATCGAAACATGGTTCCCCCCACCCGTCCGATTACCCATTCGTACTCCGTGGGCGCCAAAACTACCTCTCCACCAGCCGCGAAACCCCGGCATCCTCCGTCCGCCACCCCATCCCACCCATCAACCGCCGCCCTCCTCCATCACGCTGGAGCCGATACCCCGACGTCGTCGTCCACCGCAACCTCAACCGCAACGCCCTCCACGGCTAGTAGTTGAAGCCGAGGCCGAGCCGTCCGTACCCGAGCCAGTTCAACCACGCCGTCCTGCGCCTCACCGCTGCCGCTCCAACTTTGTCACCCTCCACCGCACCGGAGATGTTCCTGCTACGCCGTCCTTCGCCGCCTCGGATCTGCTTCCCCTCCGCCAACATACGGCCATGGCAACACAATCAACAATTTGGCCATGGGTTCATCCAAGCCTGCACCCTCCAGAACATCGGTTTCCCTGGTAAAAAGAAGAAAATCGGCGCGACTTGTGGAGGTGACCACACCGGCAACCGAAAAAGGTACTCCTCTTCCCTTATTCGTGCAAATCTTATGTCTCTGCTTGCACGATATTCATCCCACAGAAGACACTAGTTGACCGCTGTCGGATTTCGAGTTCTGGCAGACCCTTAAGGTTCGAACACTGGGGTGCGCGCGGAGATTTCGCCTTCTACCTACATGCACCCCTCTGCCTCGCTAAGATCTAACCTATGGAAAGAACAGCACAAGAGACACAGGGTTTATACTGGTTTGGGCCACCGTTGTGGTGTAATACCCTACTCCAGTGTGTGGTGTGGTGGATTGCCTCTTGGGCTGATGATGATGAGCAATACAAGGAAGAACAGCCTCGCGAGGGTCTATTCTTGGCTGGGGGGATGAACTGCTAGGAGGAGTTCAGTCACCCTTCTCTCTCTCTCTCTCCTCGATTCTCTCTCTGATTTCGATCCGATCTCCCATCTCCCCTCTACCTTGTGGGTGGCTAGTCCTATTTATAGGCAAAGGCCCTGGGCCTCTTCCCAAATATTGAGCGGGAAGGGCGCCAACAATTGGCCATTTTGAAGGGGAACATCGGGTACACTTATCCTGACTAAAGTTGGTCCTCGCCTGCCAAAGGCTCTGGTGGCGACGCTGGCTTGGGCTCCACAATGACTTCCTCCCTGCTGTTGGACTGGTCTTGGTCTCGTTGCATCGATACAGGTGCCTTTGCTTGATGCTCTCGCCTGCGCTTTCTCCCTTTGCACCAAAGAGGAAAGGAGGACACTGTGCGGGCTGGCGCCCACCTGGCACCCTTGGTCGTCATGGCTTGCATCACGGGCACCTCGTGAGGTACCCTGCCTTGATCTCTACGCCTCCTCGCGAGCCAGCCTGATGAGGCCGTGCCTGAGGAAGCTCCATGTCGTCCGCCCCGTGAGGCTTGACCCCTCGCGAGGGTCTTGGGTCTGTGTTGATGAAGATGGGCCGTGCTGGGCCCCTCCTCGAGCCATGCCGCAGGCCGCAGGCAGGCAAGTCTGGGGACGCCGTTCCCAGAACGCCGACAGTAGCCCCTGGGCCCAAGGCGCGCCCGGACTTGGTCATGCAGGGAGGCGAAAGGGCAAGAGCGAAGCGCCATGGGCCCTAACAGCCTGCGGCCTTGGGCGCCGCGTGGCGATTGATTGGACGTGGGCGTCTCGACTTCCCCACGGCGCCTCAGCAACTGCGCGGATTGGACAAGTCCCTGCATGCAAAGCGGGTCATGATTACCTGCGATCGTGGGGGTTGATGGTTGGCCCTTGCCGGCTATAAGTACGGATCGGCGCGCGCCCTTCC
This sequence comes from Triticum dicoccoides, assembly GCF_002162155.2. Classification (NCBI taxonomy): domain Eukaryota; kingdom Viridiplantae; phylum Streptophyta; class Magnoliopsida; order Poales; family Poaceae; genus Triticum; species Triticum dicoccoides. The sequence continues at coordinate 595,137,178 of NC_041388.1, read as the reverse complement.
AGTTCATCCCCCCTCGCTTCTCCTTCTTCTTCATGGCCCCGTCAAGGAGGTTCTCGGCCGCAGAGAAGGGGAAGGCACGCCAGGTTGAGCTTGCCTCTCCCCCGCCCAAGCGCGGCTGAGGGCGCCCTCGCAACCATCCTGTGGCCACCACGGCAGCTCCCCGCGGCCGTGGAGACGATTTCCAGCATGGTGACGGGCGGACTGCTGCGGCCCGGGGGCGCGCTTCGGTCGCTCGTTCCCCTAGGCCGCGCTTTCGCGCTGCAGAGGTGCTGCCGGAGTTTGTTGTGTGGTCGGTGGAGCCGACTAGCACCCGGCTTCAACTTCCTCGCTTCCTCCTTGGCGAGCTCCCGTCCGGCGCCCCGGGCGGCCTCTGGCTTCAGGCAGACGGCTGCTGCAGCCGGGCCTCGTGGGCATCACAGGAGGTCTCCGCAGCCGGGAGCCTAGCCTTGACCCTCGGTTGGCAGACGTTTGCCCGCGCGCGTGGCCTGAGCCGTCGGTGCACCCTGCACTTCAAGTTTGACGGCGATGCCACCCTCTACGTGAGGGTGTTTGGGGAAGATGGTCGTTGCGCAGGGTGCTGCCCTGAGGACGACGACCGCGGCCGGGAACCCAGCCCCGGCGATGATGGAGAGGACAACGCTCGCGTGATAGGCGGCGCTCAGGGTTCCCCAAGCTTCACCGGTTCATCTTCAGGCGGCGACTCTTCTAGCGGTGGCCGCAGTCAGCCTCCACGCTGTCGTACCTGCTTGGGAGGTGGTAGCGTGTCTGCCCGCCATCGCGCCTTGGTGAAGCGCGAGAGGGAGTCTGCCTGAGCCCCGGAGGCAGCTCGAGTCTTCCCTGCAGGCCGGTGTGAGGCGAGCTGCGCCTGATTTGCTCTTTCTTTTCCTTTTTCCTGCGTAAAAAGACAGTAGCGTGGAGCCCCGCGGGGGCGTGTTTGGGTTATTGCTGTTAATCATCGCTTTGCTTCCGTTATCATGCCTTCCAGCTACGTGCCCGCGCGTGGATAGTTCCCGGCCCCAGCCATGGGGGGCGACTGACCCAGGCCCTATGTTTGTGTCGCGGTGCCCGTGGGGCACGGACTGGAGGGGTGCTCCTGTAATGGACCTAGGTCGCGAAACCTTTGAACGACTATGACAGGAACACTCGCGAGGGCGCTCGGCTTCCCCCCTCGCGAGGCCTTGAATAAGAGAAATCGAGGCAGGAGAGTGAAAAGTCAAAGAACCACAAGCCAAAGACGGCAACAGCTTCAATAAAACTTTGAATGAGAATGAACAAGCCAACTGCGGAAAGCAAATGAAAAAGCCGCGTCCGGCACCTAATCTAGTCTTCAACGTCTTCTCACCAGCGCGGAGCTAAGTGCTGCCACTGGGCATGGGAGGGAGCCCCAGGGCCTGAGGCCGGCGCTCTTGAGACTCTGGGGCGTGTACAGCCCCAACTCATTATTACGTGAGAGTGTCACGGGCGGTGAGCTTCACAGGCGTTGGCCTTCTTCACAGGCTCCGGGCCTTTCTTGGGGGAAGCAGGCTTCACGGGCATTTGCCCTCTTCACAGGCTCCGGGCCTTTTCCAAAACGTGACAGCTTCACAGGCATTCGCCTTCTTCACAGGCTCTGGGCCTTTTCCAAAACGCGACAGCTTCACAGGCATTCGCCTTCTTCATAGGCTCTGGGCCTTTTCCAAAACGCGACAGCTTCACAGGCATTCGCCTTCTTCACAGGCTCTGGGCCTTTTCCAAAAAGGATAATCTTCACAGGCTCTGGGCCTTTTCCAAAACGCGACAGCTTCACAGGCATTCGCCTTCTTCACAGGCTCTGGGCCTTTTCCAAAACGTGACAACTTCACAAGCATTCGCCTTCTTCACAGGCTCTGGGCCTTTTCCAAAAAGGATAATCTTCACAGGCATTCGCCTTCTTCACAGGCTCTGGGCCTTTTTAGGGGTAGAACCTCCAGAGGTGCTGGATGTTCCATGCGTTCTGGACCGGCACCCCCTCCTGAGTCTCCAAGCGCGCGGAGCCGGGCCTGGAAACATGAACAACCTTGAACGGGCCCTCCCACATGGGAGAGAGCTTGTGCAGTCCCTCCCTGGAGAGAACCCGCCTAAGCACGAGGTCTCCTACCTCGAGAGTTCTGGGGCGGATGTTGCGGCGGTGATATCGTCGCAGCACTTGTTGGTACCTCGCCGCTCGCAGCGCGGCTTCTCAGCGACGTTCCTCCCCCAGCACGAGGTCCATCCCCCGCATGGCGTCCTGCTGCACCTCGTCGAACGCCAGGACCCACGTGAAGCAACGTCTGACCTCGTGAGGGAGGACCGCTTCGGCTCCATAGACCAGGAAGAACGGGGTCTCTCCAGTCGGCTTGGTCGTGGTTGTGCGGATGGACCACAACACGGACTGAAGCTCGTCGTACCAACCTCTGTCGCAAGCCTCCAGCTTCTTCTTGAACGTCCTGGTCTTGAGGCCCCTCAGGACCTCTGCATTGGCTCGCTCGGCCTGGCCATTGCTTCAGGGGTGCGCCACCAAAGCGTAGCATATCTGCGTTCCAAGGTTAGCACAATATGTTTTGAAGAGGTTACTGGTGAACTGCGAACCGTTGTCTGTGATGATGCGGTTTGACACCCCGAACCGGCTCACAATGCCCCTGATGAACTTGACCGCGAAACCCGCGGGGATGGTGCGGACGGCCTCTACTTCAGCCCACTTGGTGAACTTGTCCACGACGACGTAGAGTAGCGGTAGCCCCCTGGCGCCTGAGGAAACGGGCCCAGGATGTCCAGCCCCCAGACTGCGAATGGCCACGAAAGGGGTATAGTCTGCAGGCCTCCTGCCGGCTGATGGATCTGCTTGGCGTGGAACTGGCAGGCCTCACAAGCTTTCACCAGTTCAACGGCGTCATTGAGTGCGGTGGGCCAATAAAATCCACTGCAGAACGCCTTGCCGACGAGGGTCCGTGATGATGAATGATGTCCACAGTCTCCGCCGTGTATATCTTCCAGCAGTTCCCTTGCTTGCTCCCTGGAGATGTAGCGCAGGGATACATCGTTTGGTCACTTCCGGTAGAGCTCTCCATCCTTGATGCAGTATGCCGTGGCCTGCCGTGCCACACACTCCGCTTCCTCCTCCTTCTCCGGCAGGGTCCCTTGTGTTAAGTAACTCCGGAGCTCCATGATCCAGCACCCCTCCTGAGGTTCCATCGTCAGGATCAGGCGTGCTTCTGAGGCCGGGCCACAGACCGGGGCTCCTGAGGTAGGTGGCTGGGGGAGCTCCTCCCGAGGCTGAGCCGTGTTTGACAATGATGGCAGGGCTGAGGGCTTGAAGAACCGCTCCTCGAAGACGCCAGGCTCCTGAGGTAACCGCCTGGACGCCCGTTTGGCGATGTCGTCGGCCTCCTGATTGGTGCCACGGGGCACATGCTGCAACTCCAACCCCCAGAACTGCTTCTCCATCCTGCGGACCTTCGCAAGGTAGACGACCTTGATGGGGTGACCCTGAAAATAGTGCCGCAGCTTGCACGAGGCCACCAGTAGCGCGAGGAGGAGCTTCTGAGGCATGGGGTACCGTGCCCTCGCGTCTCGCAACACCGTGCTGACGAAGTACACTGGGTGCTTAATGAGGTTGGGTGCATCAGTGCTGGTGGCGCCCTCCGAAGACCATGGCGCCTCCTGAGGCGATGAGGCCTCCTGAGGCTGGCCATCTGGGAGAGGGGCCTCTTCCACCTCCGGTGCACTCCTCTGCGGCGGCTGATCCTCCTCAGCCGCGGTGGCGGTTTCTATGGGCCTTCCTTGTTCCTGTTTTGCCTTGTCCCGGGCTGCTGCTGTGGTTTTGATTCGACGCTCCTCCCTAACCGCCACCAGGGCTGCGCTGGCGGAGTAGGGAGTGGCGGCGAGGTAAAGCACCAGGGGCTCTTGAGGGCGCGGAGCCACCATGACCGGAGGGCTGGTCAGGTGTCTCTTGAGATCCTGGAACGCCTTGTCGGCCTCTTCAGTCCATTCAAAGGGCCCCTTTTTCTTCATTAGCTGGAAGAAGGGCAGCGCTTGCTCCCCCAACTTGGAGATGAAGCGCCCTAGCGCGGTCACGCGTCCAGTGAGCTTCTGCATTTCTCTGAGGGTCTTTGGCGGGCTCATGTCCTCGACCGCCTTGACCTTTTCCGGGTTAGCCTCGATGCCTCGGTGGGACACGAGGAAACCCAAGAGCTTGCCCGAGGGGACTCCAAACACACACTTCTCTGGGTTGAGCCGCAGGTTCACTGCGTTGAGGCTCGCGAAGGTTTCCTCCAGGTCTTGTATCAGGGTCCTGACCTCCCGAGACTTCACCACAATGTCATCGATGTAAGCCTCAACATTCTTCCCGAGTTGCGGGCCCAAGGTGATGTGCATCAGCCGCTGAAAGGTCGCCCCTGCGTTACGCAGCCCGAATGGCATGCATGTGTAGCAGTACACCCCACATGGGGTTAGGAAGGCTGTCTTTTCGACGTCTTCTACCGACATCTTGATCTGGTGATACCCAGAGAATGCATCCAAGAAGCATAGCAGGTCGCATTCTGTGGTGGAATCGACGATCTGGTTGATGCGGGGGAGCAGGAACGGATCTTGCGGGCATGCCTGGTTGAGGTTGGTGAAGTCGACACACATGCGCTCCTTCCCTCCCTTCTTTGGCACAACGACAGGGTTGGCCAACCAATCCGAGTATCGGACCTCGCGAATGACCCCAGCGGCTTCTCGTTTGCGGGTCTCTTGGACGATGAAGGCCTACTTTTCTGTGGACTGCCGCCTTGCCTTCTGCTTCATAGGGCGCACGTTGGGGCACACGTTGAGGTGATGCTCGATTATGCTCCTAGGGATCCCCGCCAACTGGTCAGGCTCCCAAGCGAATACCTTCTTGTTTGCGCGCAGGAACCTGACCAGGGTCTCCTCCTGCTCAGGCTCGAGGTTGGCGTCTATGGTGAAAGTGACGTTGGTGGACCCGTCCTCATTGACGGGTATCTGCTTGGTTTTTGCCTTGTCTTGGGTGAACAACTGTTTCTTCTTGGCGGGTGCAGCCCCCTTGGGCTCGGGGGTCTCCGAGTCGGCGGGCTGTGCCGACGCCGCCGTCTTGAAGGCGAGCTTGAGCACTCGCAGCGCGTCTCCGGTGTCCCCGTGCATGGTGAGGACACCACTGCTCCCGGGCATCTTCATGAGGTTGTACGCCGGGTGCGTCGCGGCCATGAACTGGGCCAGCGCTGGGTAGCCGAGGATGGCGTTGTAGGGGAGGCCGATGGGGGCGATGTCGAAGTCGACCAGCTCTGTGCGGAATTTGTTGTAGGTGCTGAAGGTTACTAGGAGCCGGATCTGTCCCAAGGAGCTGGATGATCCGCCCCAACGCCTCAGAAGGGCCGGCTGGGTTGCAGCCATTTCAGGGGTATGCAGAGGAGGTTGAAGGCCTCAACCGAGAGCACGCTGAGGCCCGCACCGCCATCGATGAGAGTTCTGGTGACGGCCACCTGGCAGATGGTGGGGGTGCACAGCATGGGGAGCGCACCCGAGCAGGCCGAGTTGGAGGGGTGGTCCTCCAAGCTGAAGGTCAGGCCGGCCTTGGGCGCCGCCCGGTCCGGGAGAGCCCCCTGCCGCGTGGAAGCGGCGCTGACCCGGCGGATGAACGGCTTGACGTGGTGACTTGTAGGCGGCGCCTGCGAGCCACCCAGGAGGGCCGTGACGACCGAGGGTGTTGGTGTAGCGTGCTGGGCGGGGAAGAGGCTGCGGAGCTCTTCCCAAGAGGCCACGGAGGCTGCCGGCAGGTGGAGCAGCCATGCGCGCGGAGCGCCGGTGAGGGCCATGGGGAGCCAGTTGGCCATGACCCTATCGTCACCTCCAGCTTCGAGGATGGCCTCCTCGTACGCCAGCAAGAAGGCCAGCGGATCAGTCGCGCCGCCGTAGCACGGCGGCGTCGTTGGCTTGAACTTGTCCGGCCACCGTACCCGTTGCAGGGCTGGGGCCAGGGCTTGGAGCCCCCTGGCCCCCGTGCTGGCGACGGCGGCCGGAGCAGGCGACGCGCTACTCATCGCGAGGCAGGTCATGGCGGTGGCAGAAGGGAAAACTCCGGTGCACCCCTACCTAGCACGCCAAATGTCGGATTTCGGGTTCCGACAGACCCTTAAGGTTCGAACACTGGGGTGCACGCAGAGATTTCACCTTCTACCTACCTGCATCCCTCCGCCTCGCTAAGATCTAAGCTATGGAAAGAACAGCACAAGAGACACAGGGTTTATACTAGTTCGGGCCACCGTTGTGGTGTAATACCCTACTCCAGTGTGTGGTGTGGTGGATTGCCTCTTGGGCTGATGATGATGAGCAATACAATGAAGAACAGCCTCGCGAGGGTCTGTTCTTGGCGTGGGGGATGAACTGCTAGGAGGAGTTCAGTCACCCTTCTCTCTCTCTCTCCTCGATTCTCTCTCTGATTTCGATCCGATCTCCCATCTCCCCTCTACCCTGTGGGTGGCCAGTCCTATTTATAGGCAAAGGCCCTGGGCCTCTTCCCAAATATTGAGCGGGAAGGGCGCCAACAATTGGCCATTTTGAAGGGGAACATCGGGTACACTTATCCTGACTAAAGTTGGTCCTCGCCTGCCAAAGGCTCTGGTGGTGACGCTGGCTTGGGCTCCACAATGACCTCCTCCCTGCCATTGGACTGGTCTTGGTCTCATTGCACCGAAACGGGTGCCTTTGCTTGATGCTCTCGCCTGCGCTTGCTCCCTTTGCACCAAAGAGGAAAGGAGGACACTGCGCGGGCTGGCGCCCACCTGGCACCCTTGGTCGTCATGGCTTGCGTCACGGGCACCTCGTGAGGTACCCCTCCTTGATCTCTCCGCCTCCTTGGGAGCCAGCCTGATGAGGCTGTGCATGAGGACGCTCCGTGTCATCCGCCCCGCGAGGCTTGACCCCTCGCGAGGGTCTTGGGTCTGTGTTGATGAAGATGGGCTGTGCTGGGCCCCTCCTCGAGCCACGCCGCAGGCCGCAGGCAGGCAAGTCTGGGGACCCCCGTTCCCAGAACGTCGAAAATCGCTTCTTCTTGATACTAGATGTTCCTAGTAACTCGCGATGCACAAGGTTTCTCCTCATATACTATTTCACCTTAGCTAGAGGTCCGTCGCCCCCTTGAATTTCAATTTCTGGCCACTTGATTCCCAATTAACAAAAGCATTCCCCGGCGTAACAGGCGCTAGTATGCCTATTACGCCGGGGAAGCAGCGCCTTGGTGTTTATCTTAGGGGCGTGTGCGGCCTAGAGCTACTGCCGCCAGATCTGGAGGTCGGCCGGGATTAAAGGGATGGCCTGGGGGTGCTGCCAAGCATAGCGGTGGTGTGAGGTCGATGGGAGGGCGGGCGGCGGAGGCAGGGGTCTGGGCCGGTGGTCGCTGGCGGTTCGAGATAGATCGTTAACAGTGACTAACGGTTGGTAGACGAAGGCCATCTGCTCATTCCTTATAGATCGGACGATTCATTAAAAAAATCGACTGACCTATTTATTTTCAGTCGACTATTATCTTAGATATGACCACATGTGGTGGTGTGCTGGAGGAGTACCTGCATTTCCTGTGCTCATATATTACAGAATCATACAAAGTAGAATCTAATTTTGTTTGCCATGCCATGTTGTAGAGCTATCATATGTCTCCTGTCATTTATTTTTCAGCCACCTGCTATCTGCTACTTTAACAGTGCACTAGTTCCGCACACACTTCACCCTTACTCTCACTGTTGTGTTTTTATGCAAGGGTATTTCAGACTCTGCTGCCATGAGAGAAGCCAAAAAGAAAAGAGAGAAGTCACTCCAGTTTGGTGTGCAGGTAGGCAAGACACGTTTCAGCGCTATAATGGGTGCAGTGTCAGCAGATGGAGATGGTAAACGTAGCTCTGGAGTTGATGACCTCGCTCGCAATGAACCATCATCCCAGGTGCTTGCTTTAACTTCGCGGTGTCATATGTGGTTGCATGTTCCATATGGTGTCTAGCTTGTATTCGAAAGGCTGAAGTCGGTAAGATAAGGAAAGCTATTTTTTACATGAACCACCATCCCGTGAGCACCAGAAGACAAATAGCTAGTCAGGGCACTGGCCGAGCCAGTGACAAGCCCAGCAAAGATAGGCATCACCTGGAATCCAACTAAAAAGCTGCGATGGTGGCAAAGCAGCCCGCCTCCCACCAGGCTCTCAGGTCCTAGATGATCATGCTCACCACTCCAGCCGGATGTCTAGCTTGTATTGCTTCCAATTTGGTTAGATTGCATCTGCTTAGCTTACACATTATACCTTTGAATATCACATGCCTTTCTGTTTTCGGTACATACTAGTACATCTATGTATTAACCATGTTCTTACATCAAACTAATGTTCTTGTGTATCCCTCATCAATCACTTATGACGAGGCAGGCAGGCAAGGGGACTACTCCTCATTTGAAGAATGCAGCGTCAGCCTCCCGACATGATTCTCAAGCAACAGAAATGCTAGATGAAGATAGTGAACGTAGCTCTGTAGTTGATTATAGCATTTCCCCTACACTAGCATCGCAGGTGCTTGCTCTAACTTGGCAGCGTGATATGTGGTTGCATGTTGCATATGGTGTCTAGATTGCAATTCATCCAATCTTGTTAAACTGCATGTGCTAGTCTGCTTAGCTTATACATTATACCTGTTAATGTGACATGCCTTCCTGTATTTAGTACATAGTACATCTGTCTATTAAGCATGTCCTTACATAAAACTATAGTTTTTTTGTATCCCGCATCAATCAACATGACGAGACACCTTTAGTATATGCAGTGCGATATTAGTTGCATCTTTCCTATGACTTATAGCATGCGCTTCTTCTAATTTGTTGAAATTCCATTTATGACGGGAATCTTTTAACTTGGCAGAGTCATATTGGTTGCATATTTCATGTGGTGTCTAGCTTGCATTGCTTCTTATTTGCTAGAATGGTTTCTGCTTAGTTTACACAAACAGTTGTGAACATGACATGTCATCCTGTTTTTTGTACATATTCCATCCTGGTATCATGTGTTTGCCTTACGTCAAAGTAGTGATTGTCAGTATCATGCATGAATGAGTTCTGAAGAGAGAATTTTATTGCTTTTCTTGTCAGTTTTACTTGACAATTGAAAATCAATAAAGCGGAAGGAAGTTAGCAAGGCAGCGGATAAAGTTGCTCCTTTCGAACGGAGGATCTCTATAGTTTCTACTCCTCCACACCCCCAAGATGATTTCCAAGACAACACACGCACAGACACTCAACAAAGTTGTGTTTATGATGAGCACGTCTCCCCTAGTGCAGCATCACCGGTGCTCCCTCTAACTTGGCACTGTTATATGTGGTTGCATGTTATGTGTGATGTATAGCTTGTATTGCTTCTAATTTTGTTGAATTCCATCTGCTTACTTTACACATTATACTTGAATAAGACACGTGTTCCTGTTTCTAGAACATACAATATCCGTCTATCACACCATGTTCTTACATCAAATTACTACTGTTGTGTAACCTGCAACAATCACTTATCATAAGACACGTTTGACTTTGGAGTGTGAGATAGGTTACATCTCACATTCTTTTCTAGCTTGTATTACTAATTTGTTGAAATGGCACTTATGACGAGACGGTTTTAACTTGGTAGAGTGATATTCGTTGCATCTTTCGTATGATGTATAGCTTTCATTGCTTCTAGTTTTTTGAAATGCCTTCTCCTTAGTTTACACATCATAAGCTGTGAATATGCAATGGCACTAATGACGAGAGACCTCTAACATGGTAGTGTGATGTTGTTTGCATCTTGCATATGATTTATTTCTTGTACTGCTTCACATTTGTTTAAACGCCATTTATGATGAGACACTGTTAACTTGGCAGAGCGATATTTGTAGCATCTTTCATATGGTGTCTACCTTCCATTGCATTGCTTCTAATTTGGTGAAATGTCTTCTTCTTAGTTTACACATCATAGTTCTGGTTATCTCTTCCGTCTTGTTTTTCATACATATTACATCCTCCTATCATGTCGTTGTCTAACATCAAAGTTCAGTTCGTCTGCATCACGCATCAATTTGTTCTGAAGAACTAAATTGTTATTCGTTTTTCTTGTCGGCTTGACTTAACATGGCACAGAGAAAGACGAAGAAACACAGAATGGCAGGGAATGAGAAGCGGATGAATCCTGCAGATTCTGCTGGTACTGATGGTGCAATAGAAGGTCAAAGTACAACAGAAAATTCGACAAACACGGCATCCCATGCTACACGAGTTGCAAAAAAAGGCAAACAGAAACAAATAGCTGCCACCAAACAAGCAGAGACAGCCCTAGTTCTTGCAACACCTACCACAGTACTACCAGGTACACGACGTACTCGTGCGTCAACTAAGCTAGCAGCACGTTCCCAAGCTCCCTTGCCGCCTGACACTACTTCCCAAGCACTCTTGACACAAGATGAGTTGGCAATATCAGATGAACCTTGTCAGCTTCAACAGCAAGAAGGTAGTTGCTGGAGTCAAGTTACAGGTGCATGCTTCTTTATATGTAGTCTCACAGTTTGATGTCCAATAACACTTCCTATGTTTGTTGTTGGACTAGCACCTAGGCGCAAGAGGAAACAAACATCAGGGATAATGCTCGATAGGTTAACTAAATCTAGAGGAGGAAGAATGAAGATCCATTTTGAGGCATGTTTAAAAAGACCACGTGATGCTACAGAGTCAGCCAAGTTAGTATCAGAGGCAGCGGTTGCTGTTAGGTGTCATGTACGTATCCTCCCAACATGGATTCAGTACAGGAATGACAAAGATGAAACCCAGTTCAACATCTTCCTCGAACATTCATCTGTAAGTATGGTTATGTATGGAAACTAGTAATATCATCTTGCTCTGTCCAATACTTTCTAGGTTGTTAATAATGAGACTCCCATAATTTTCAACAGATGAGGTTCAAGTTGGATAGCCAAGATGATGCAACCAGACAAGCTTGCACCCATGTTTTCAAGTCTGCTCTACGACAATATCGGTATAACTTGAGGAAAACTCACTTTGAAGGCAAGGCTAACAGTGAACTTGCCCAAACATCTCCAGTGGAAAATATATCTGATGAAGACTGGAGAGGCCTCGTTAAACACTGGTCTGATCCGAAGTATCAGGTACATTATATATATGTCATCAGATCACATGTTGAAGTCCTATTTACGCATGTGCCACACAAATCTATCTTCTTGTAGGTGAACTATTCAAAGAACAAGGCCAACCGTACGAAAGTGAAATTCCAACAGACGACAGGATCTCATAGCTATATTGCACACTGCGAGGCTCTTGTAATTAGCTGCTGTTTCACTCTTTTCACTATACCATATTATCAGATCTATATTGACTTGTTCCAAATGCAGAGGAAAGCCCGCAAGGACCAAAAAGTACTTGAACCAAATGTTGTGGAAATCTTCAAGAACTGTCACACCAGCAAGAAGAAGGGCATGACTACACCAGTCAAAGCCGCTGTTGTAAGTCCTTAATCCTCATGCCTTTTAACTACTACTTACTCTGACTTGTGCCTTGAACTGCATGGTTTGCAGCCAATGTCTATTACTATTTTCAATTTTATACACAATTGTCTTAGCGTATCATTGCACCTTACAAGGTTTAAAAGAGAGGAGTGATGTTCCTTTGATCTTGACCCATAATATAGTTCCGTGCAGGACTTGCCCACACAACGTTACAATTACCTGTTTGTCTGTTCTCAGTTGTTTTGTGATATGAATGATGTCATACTATGCTTACCGTATTATAAACTTCGTCTCTTTATCCTTAGCCCTCAATACAATGTGAAGAAATAGACAATACATTAGCGATGGTACATGGTCGTATGTTTGGAACCTGGTTTTATTATTTACTTTGCAATAAAATACAACTAATATTTTACATGGGTTCACCAGAATAAGTTCTCTATATAGACCAAAGCTATTTTGTTTGGTTTTGTTGCCTCCTTAATATCTTCTATTCTGGTAGTACTAATGTAAAACCTCAACTTTTCAGCGAGCTATGGAAAAAATGGTGGAACCGCCACCTTCTGAAGGTGGCGAGGCAACTATAACCGCAATGTCAGCTCTTGCTGCAGTGGGTCAGTACCTGTCCACTAACAGTGCCAAAAGCACGTTCCTGCGTAATACTGGGTTGGTTGTTAAGGCAATATCATCCAAACTACCTCATGATCAAGATATGCAAGCTCAAAGCAATGTTGTATCTGCGCTCCAGACACAAGTCCATTCCCTAACAGAGACCCTTTGTGAAACAAGGAGAAACATTGCTCAGTGTCGTCAAGATATGCATGGTTTTGAAACCAGACTATCAGACATTTGCTATGTTGTTCAGGGGCCTAGGGGAAATGAAGGTGAGGGTTATGGTGCTCCATCGAACAATACATCATGAAAACGTAATAGTCAGGTCAAATGAACTGAGCTTCTGAACTTCTAGTGGTGCATTTATCTGCTAGACTGGTAAGTTTTATGCCAACCTTCCTTTTGTTATATAGTTGTAATTTGTTTTGGTGTGATACAAAATTTATTCTTAACGTGCAGCCACTGCCTGAAGAAAACAGCAAGCCATTTTTGTATAGTGTAGGGTGTTCCCAATATTTTCACTGGTGGCGATCTTTGATGCGGAGTGGATGTAATCTGTGCAATCGCCTTAATAGACTAGCGTTAGTTTCGGCCTTATTTATTTCCTAGTCTTCTTTTTCCCTGGTTTGCTAGTGGCCGCAACTACCATGGGCCATGTACGGGCCGTAGGATCCATGGGTCTCCTACGGGCCGTCGATAAATGGGCCTGTAATCGGTGGCCTGTCGGTCACCCTTGACGAAAGCACTTCTGTGACGCACGATTTATCGTCATGGAAGCGGACACTTCCGTGATGATAATTTTGGTAATGTCATGGAACACTTCTACGACAGCACAAGTATGACTATCTTGATTCTGTCATAAATTTGTCATGGATGTACATGCATGACAAAAAAAGCGACCTACTGTGACAAACACGTATCATCATGGAAGTGTATTTTTTTGTAGTGATGTTCACGCATGTAGTTGAAACAAAATCAACATAGCCTCTACAATATTTATGTTCATGGTGAAGTATATCCTACTCATGCTTGCTTTCGGTTTTGATTAATTTTAATGCATGTTCATGACTGTTGTCGCTCTCTACCTGGTCGCTTCCTAGTCTCTTTCTAGCCTTCACTTGTACTAAGTGGGAATACTGCTTGTGCATCCAATTCCATAAACCCCAAAGTTATTCCATATGAGTCCACCATACCTTCCTATATATGGTATCTACCTGCCGTTCCAAGTAAATTTGTATGTGCCAAAATCTAAACCTTTAAATAAGCATTTTGTTTTGTATGCTCGAATAGCTCATGTATCAACTAGGGTTGTCTCTATCTTCCAAGCTAGGCGGGTTATTCTCAAGAGGAGTGGACTCCGCTCCTCATTCACGAGAAAATGGTTGGTCATCGGGATGCCCAGTCCGATGCTCAAATCAAATCAAAATAATTGCAAACAATACTCCCCCAGGATTGTTGTTAGTTGGAGGCACCCGTTGTTTCGGGCAAGCCATGGATTGATGCTTATTGGTGGTGGGGGGTATAAACTCTACCATTCTGCTTGGGAACCGCCTATAATGTGTGTAGCATGGAAGATATCGAGATCTCTCGGTTGTTATGTTGACAATGAAAGTATAACGCTCAAAATATTATTCATCTCTATTTCAAAATCGAGCTCTGGCACCTCTACAAATCCCTCTTGCCTCTGCGAAGAGCCTATCTTTTTACTTTTATGTTGAGTCATCATCCTCTTATTAATAAGCACCAGTTGGAGAGCACCGCTGTCATTTGCATGTATTATTGTTAGTTTATATTGAGTATGACTTGACTGGATCTCTTTTACCATGAATTACAATGTCTAATCAGTCCTTGATCTTTATAGGTGCTTTGCATTTATGTTTTGCGGTCTCAGAAAGGGCTAGTGAGATACCATCTAGTTATATCACATTATGATTGTTTTGAGAAAGTGTTGTCATCCGAGATTTATTATTATTGCTCGCTAGTTGATTATGCCATTGATATGAGTAAACATGAGACCTAAATGTTATTGTGAATATGGTTAGTTCATAATCTTTGCTGAAAACTTGAATGTTGGCTTTACATATTTATAACAACAAGAGCAAACTGAGTTTGTAAAAGTTTTCTTTATCACTTTCAGTTTATCAACTAAATTGCTTGAGGACAAGCAAAGGTTTAAGCTCGGGGGAGTTGATACGTCTCCATCGTATCTACTTTTCCAAACACTTTTGCCCTTGTTTTGGACTCTAACTTGCATGATTTGAATGGAACTAACCCGGACTGACGCTGTTTTCAGCAGAATTGCCATAGTGTTATTTTTGTGCAAAAATAAAAGTTCTCAGAATGTCCTGAAAATCAACGGAGATTATTTTTGGAATATATAAAAATACTGGCGAAAATATCCACGTCAGGGGGCCCACACCCTATCCACGAGGGTGGGGCGTGCCCCCTACCTCGTGGGCCCCCAGATGCTCCACGGACATCCATCTTGACTCCATATATTCATGTTCGGGGAGAAAAAATGAGAGAGAAGGATTCATTGTGTTTTACGATACGGAGCCGCCGCCAAGCCCTAAACTCTCTCGGGAGGGCTGATCTGGAGTCCGTTCGGGGCTCCGAAGAGGGGAATCCATCGCCGTCGTCATCATCAACCTTCCTCCATCACCAATTTCATGATGCTCACCGCCGTGCGTGAGTAATTCCATTGTAGGCTTGCTGGACGGTGATGAGTTGGATGAGATTTATCATGTAATCGAGTTAGTTTTGTTAGGGTTTGATCCCTAGTATCCACTATGTTCTGAGATTGATGTTGCTATGACTTTGCTATGCTTAATGCTTGTCACTAGGGCTCGAGTGCCATGATTTCAGTTCTGAACCTATTATGTTTTCATGAATATGTGTGAGTTCTTCATCCTATCTTGCAAGTCTATAGTCACCTATTATGTGTCATGATCCGTTAACCCCGGGATACTTACCGGTGATGACCGTAGTTTGAGGAATTCATGTATTCACTATGTGTTAATGCTTTGGACTGGTACTCTATTAAAAGGAGGCCTTAATATCCCTTAGTTTCCAATAGGACCCCGCTGCCACAGGAGGGTAGGACAAAAGATGTCATGCAAGTTCTTTTCCATAAGCACGTATGACTATATTCGGAATACATGCCTACATTACATTGATTAATTGGAGCTAGTTCTATGTCACCCTATGTTATAACTATTGCATGATTGATCGCATCCGACATAATTATTGATCACTGATCCATTGCCTACGAGCTTTTCATATATTGTTCTTCGCTTATTTACTTTTCCGTTGCTACTGTTACAATCACTATAAAACCAAAAAAATTACTTTTGCTACAGTTACCACTACTATCATATTACTTTGCTACTAAATACCTTGCTGCAGATATTAAGTTTCCAGGTGTGGTTGAATTGACAACTCAGCTGCTAATACTTGAGAATATTCTTTGGCTCCTCTTGTGTCGAATCAATAAATTTGGGTTGAATACTCTACCCTCGAAAACTGTTGTGATCCCCTATACTTGTGGGCTATCAGGTATGCGCGGGGTCGGGCCCTGCCGACGTAGAACATAAATAAAATAGGAGGGAAATCGCAAAATCTCAAGCAAATATTACAAGACATATTGTTCTTCTGATACCAAATGCAAGTTTAAATGTCTCCATGAGGCATGGTGCATATCACAGGAGCTAAGCAGGAAAGGAGATGCCAGCAGGTTATCTCGTCATTCCCAGACGCCATCGTCGCCTGCAAGGGATGCTTCTCCCATAGCGGCATTGCCCGCACCTACACCACCCACCAGAGTTGCAGGATTAGTAGCACCGCCAGTTGAGGGAACGTAACCTCTTCACCAGGGCCTCCACCTGACCCTTCATGGCTTCGGCAGTAGCTGCGAAGCGCTCGATGTCCACAGGCTCTAGTAGCTCGTCAAGGTGGGCGGCAGGACCGCGAAGATGGAGGTGGCTGAAGACGCGCATCAACGCGGCTGAGGAAAGGACGCGAGCTTCTGCCTCTGCCAAGGGGCTAATACCGCTCACGACTTCCTCAAGCGCCTTGACCAAATAAGGAAGCAGCTGGGTGCTCGTCGTCGGTAGCCCGCGGCTCCTCCGGGCCCTTCTCGTAGAGCGACTATAACGCCGTGCGAGACCTCTCCTCGAGGAACTTGAAGGCCATGTAGTCTTCGGCAGGACATGTGCCTTGGCTTCCAACTCGGCCTTCTCTGCCTCCACCTTTTGCACCAGCTTCTCCAACCGACTGCGCTCCCCAGCCTGCGCCTCCGCCAACTACTCAAGCTCGGCGTCGCGACCCCTGACAGTGTCCTCCCGAGCCTTCATCTTCTCCTCCTCCGCCATGCAGCCCCGAGCTTAGTCCGCACGCTCACTTCGCAAGGTCTTCAGTTCGGCCTCCAGCAGTTGGCAGCGATCTTGGGCAGCTCCAGCATCCTTCAGCGCTGCCTCGTGGCCAACCATAGCTTGGGCGGGGCCTGCTTGTCCTTCTCCAAGTCCACCACATCCTGGCTTAGCGCCGCCGGGACGACCACGTCGGAGTGGAGCCAGCCAAAGATCAGCTCCAGGTGATCGGCCACCAGGCGACGGTTGGTGCCTTGAAGATCCTCCTGCAGCAAGGCCAGTGCAGAAAGAGTGCGCTCCAGGATGTCGGGGGAGGCGGAAGAATCTGGGGTCAGCAGAGCGGTGGAGGGAGGAAGAGGCAACATCGTCACGATGGTCTGGGAGGCTAAGGGCTCCTGAGCTTTGGGGAACTCAGCAGCCGAGCCGGACATCGGCGCCTTCGGTGCCAGCGGGGCCATGGGGGCTGCCTCCTCCAAAGGATGCTCCCCCAAGTTTCATGAGGATGATCGGGCCGGGGAAGCGCGAGCACCGCCACCGTCCTTCCCTGCGGTGGATGGTGCGGCCACTGCAGGTGATTTTGCCCCGAGCAGTACCACCACATCCTCCTTCCTCCTCATCGCCGTGGGCGTCGGCCTAGTCAAGCAATGGAAGGCGTCAAGAAGCAGTAGCAGAAGCAGGAACAAGGCAAGACAAGGATACTTACTGGTCCACCACGGCGTAGTCCCTCTGCTTCCTGAGCTTGAAGCCTGAGAACCTCCCATCCTGAGGCACGGGTGCAAGGGCTCTAGGCACAGAAGAGGGGGCAGCGGGCAAGATAGAAGCAGCTTCAGGAAGCGACAGAAAAGGGGCGTCATCTCGGGAGACCAGCACAGACCTTCCTCTCGTCGGAATCCCGACCGGCGACTTCCTCCGGGGACTGACCTTGGACCTCAAGGAGCCCCCTGCAGTGCGCAGCTCCTCTCTTTCTAGGAGGACATCAGCCTCATCATCATCATCAGGCAGGGCGCGGAGGATGCTGGCCTTGTGCAAGGGGGAGGTCTCCCCCGCCCCTTCGTGGGTCGCCTCCGAGTCGTGCTCCTCCTCTCCCTCTTCTTCCTCCTCTCCCTCCTCGCGAGACTCACCGGAAGACACGACACCGGAGTTGTCATCACCAGGATGTTCATGGGCGTAGGCGGCACGAGCCCGCGCTCATCGAAGACAGGCAAAGCAGCAACAACCTTCGCCCCATCCGGGCGGCGGTACAAGGGAACAAGGCCATCAGGCGGGTACCCTTGGTCGTCCCCGACCAAGGAACGATGAGTCGAGCACAATTCCTCATTGGAAAGGGGCTCTGAGCACAGGCGGAGGTCGTACCCTTCATCTCCAAGCTTCCACAGTGGGCGCGGGCGCGACTGGAGGGGAGCCACTTGCTGCGCCATGAATTCTTGGGCAATCATGGCCCGCGTCAGCTTCGCCGTTCTTTAGTCGCCGGGCTTCAGGTTGGTGGCCATCCTCTCCGGCACCTATGTCGTCCACGGGTCGGTGATCTCCGCACGAAGCCATCCCTCGTGGGACACAGGCATCTCCGTCGGCAGCACCAGCCGAGGGTGGACGCGCTTGGCGTCCATCAGGACCCACTTGCTCCTGAAGCCATCGGCCTTCTTCCCGGCCTTCGAGATGGCATTGGTTTTGTTGGCCGCTATGAAGCCAACGCACCCTGAGCAGGGGCCCTCCTAAAGCCTAAGAAAGAAGAAGTGGCGCAGCAGAAGCATTGACGGCATCACTCCACGTGTGCCTCGCAGTAGGAGGCGAATATCGACAGGAGAAGGACGGAGTTCGGATGAAGATGGAAGGCATGGATCTTATAGTGACTGAGGACGGAGAAGAAGAAGTCGGAGAAGGGGGGAACCAACTCAGCGACGGTGCTGCTCGTGAAGGGGTAGAAAGTGCTACCAGGGGCGTCAGGCTCGGCGGAGCCGACCCGGAGCATAGTCTTCCTCTTCTTGTCACCCTCCACCGTCATCAAGCGTGTGGCGGCAAGGTTCTTCTCCGACACGCTCGGCACTTCGAGCGGGGGTTCATGCCAGGATGGCGAAGGAGTAGCCCAGGCTTTCTTGGGCGCCATCAATGGCAAGCTCAAAGGAGGACCTGGGTGGATCTGGAGTCTTTGGGAACGAAGGGCAAGAAATGGGATCTGGAGCAAGACGAAGGTAAGAAGTGAAGGAAAATGCAGCCCACGCCAGCCTTTTGTTAGTCAGGGAGTTGTCGAGGCATCATGGGGAAGCAGTGACGCCCACGTCCAATCAACCACCACATGTCAAACAAGGCCGCAGGCTGTTGGGGCCCGAGGCGCTCCGCACTTGCCCCTTGGCTTTGCCTCGAAGCCAAGCCCGAGAGTGCCTTGGGCCCGGGGGCTACTGTCGGCGTCCTGGGAAAGGGGGTCCCCAGACTTGCCTGCCTGCGGCCCACGGCGTAGCTCCACCAGCGGTCCGGTACGACCCATCTTCACCAGCAAACACTCAAGACCCTCGCGAGGGGCCAAGCCACGCGAGGTGGACGACGCAAGACCTCCTCGGGGGCGGCCTCACCAGGTTGGCTCGCGAGGGGTAGGGAGATCAAGGCAAGGGGCACCTCGCGAGGTTCCAGTGACGTAAGCCATGACGACCAAGGCCAGGTGGGCACCAGGTGGGCGCCAGCGTGCGCAGTGTCCTCATTTACCCTTTGGTGCTAAATAAGCAAGAGCAGGCGCGAAGTCCCAAGGCATCAAGCAAAGGTTTCCATATTGGTGCAACGAGACCAAGACCAGCAGGACGACAGGACGGAAGTTACTGTGGAGCCTAAGACGGCGTCATCACCAGAGCCTTTGGCAGGCAAAGATCATCTTTTGTCAGGATAGCTTGTATTAGATGTCCCCCTTCAAATTGGCCGTTGTGGGATCCCTTCCCACCTAATATTTGGGAAGAGGACCCGGGCCTCTATAAATAGGGCTAGCCACCACCGTAGCCAGGATCGGCATAACGGGGGGCGAAGAGTCTACCGCATCAACTCCCCAAGCACAAGAGCACCTCTCCTCATGAGGCTGTTCTTCCATTGTAACCGTTCATCCCCAGCCCAAGAGGCAATCCACCATACCACTCTGGAGTAGGGTATTACACCGAGTTGGTGGCCCGAACCAGTATAAATCTTGTGTCCCTTTGTTCTGAGAGTTCGACGCGCTAAGCCTTGAGATTGCGGTGAAGGCGTGAGCTAGAGGGAGGAGAGACCTTCGTGCGCACCCTAGTGTTTGAACCTCAAGGGTTTTGCCGGAACCTGAAATCTGACATTTTGGGACAATGCTCTATTAATAATGATAATCACACTTCTATTTATTTACATCTCAAAGATTACAACTGGATACTAGAACAAAGTATGACTCTATATTAATGCCTCCAGCGGTGTACCGGGATGAGCAATGAATCAAGAGTAACATGTATGAAATTATGCATGGTGGCTTTGCCACAAATACGATATCAACTACATGGTCATGCAAGGCAATATGAAAAATGATGAAGCGTGTCATAATAAACGTAACGGTGGAAAGTTGCATGGCAATATATCTCGGAATGGCTATGGAAATGCCATAATAGGTAGTTATGGTGGCTGTTTTGAGGAAGATATAAGGAGGCTTATGTGCGATAGAGCGTATCATATCACGGGGGTTGGATGCACCGGCAAAGTTTGCGCCAACTCTCAAGGTGAGAAAAGGCAATGCACGGTATCGAAGAGGCTAGCAATGATGGGAAGGTGAGAGTGCGTATAATCCATGGACTCAACATTAGTCATAAAGAACTCACATACTTATTGCAAAAATCTACAAGTCATCAAAAACCAAGCATTATGTGCATGCTCCTAGGGGGATAGATTGGTAGGAAAAGACCATCGCTCGTCCCTGACTGCCACTCGTAAGGAAGACAATCAAAGAAACACCTCATGCTTCAAATTTGTCACACAACGGTTACCATACGTGCATGCTACGGGACTTGCAAACCTCAACACAAGTATTTCTCAAATTCACAATTATTTAACTAGCATGAATCTAATATCACCATCCTCATGTCTCAAAACAATCATCAAGCATCAAACTTCTCATAGTATTCAATGCACTTTATATGAAAGTTTTTATTATATCCCTCTTGGATGCCCATCATATTAGGACTAGTTTCATAACCAAAGCAAATTACCATGCTTTTTTAGGACTCTCAAAATAATATAAGTGAAGCATGAGAGTTCATCTATTTCTTCAAAAATAAAACCACCGTCGTTCTCTAAAAGAAATAAGTGAAGCACTAGAGCAAACGACAAACTACTCCGAAAGATATAAGTGAAGATCAATGAGTAGTTGAATAATTATACAACTATGTGAAGACTCTCTAACATTTAAGAATTTAAAATCTTGGTATTTTATTCAAATAGCAAGAAAAACAAAATAAGATAAAATGACGCTCCAAGCAAAACACATATCATGTGGTGAATAATAATATAGCCTCAAGTAAAGTTACCGATGAACGAAGACGAAAGAGGGGATGCCTTTCGGGGCATCCCCAAGCTTAGGCTCTTGGTTGTCCTTGAATATTACCTTGGGGTGCCTTGGGCATACCCAAGCTTAGGCTCTTGCCACTCCTTATTCCATAGTCCATCGAATCGTTACCCAAAAGTTGAAAACACAAAACTTAACAGAAAACTCGTAAGCTCTGTTAGTATAAGAAAATAAATCAGCACTTAGGTACTGTTGTGAACTCATTCTAAATTCATATTGTTGTAATATCTACTATATACCAACTTCTCTATGGTTCATACCCTCCGATACTACTCATAGATTCATCAAAATAAGCAAACAACACAATGAAAACAGAATCTGTCAAAAACCGAACAGTGTGTAGTAATTTGGAGATTTCGAATACTTCTGTAATTCAAAAAATTCTGAAAAATTAGGATGACCATGAAAATTTGTATAGTGATCTACTGCAGTTTGAATTGATATTTTGTCGCTCTCTGGTAAAAAAGGATAATTATTTTCGTGAGCGCATACTTTCTGTTTTTATCAGCAAGATCAAACAACAATCACCCAAGAATATCCTAAAGGCTTCACTTGGCACTTTATTGAAACAAAAGCTATAAAACATGATTAATACAATATCTTAATCATGAGGACACACAAAAATAGTAGGTGTAAATGTTGGGTTGTCTCCCAACAAGCGCTTTTCTTTATTGCCTTTTTAGCTAGGCATGATGATTTCAATGATGCTCACATAAAAGATAAGAATTGAAACATATCGGGAGCATCATGAAGAATATGACTAGCACATTTAAGTCTAACCCACTTCCTATGCATAGGGATTTTTTGAGCAAACAACTTATGGGAACAAGAATCAACTTGCATAGGAAGGTAAAGCAAGCATAAGTGCATAACTTCAAGATTTTCAACACATAGAGAGGAAACTTGATATTATTGCAACTCCTACAAGCATATATTCCTCCCTCATAACAATTTTCAGTAGCATAATGAATGAATTCAACAATATAACCATCACATAAAGCATTATTTTCATGATGCACAAAAATAGAAATTTTACTACTCTCCACATAAGCAAAATTCTTCTCATTCGGAATAGTGGGAGCAAACTCAACAAAATAACTATAATATGAGGCATAATCCAATTGAAAATTAAAATCATGATGACAAGTTTCATGGATATCCTTATTCTTTAAAGCATACATGTCATAACAATTATCATCATAGATAACAACTTTGTTCTCATAATCAATTGGAACCTCTTCCGAAATAGTGGAATCATTACTAAGTAATGTCATGACCTCTCCAAATCCACTTTTATAATTATCACAATAAGATTCAACATCCTCCAAAATGGTGGGATCATCACTTCCTAAAGTTGACACTCTTCCAAACCCACTTCAATCAATATAATCATCATAAATAGGAGGCATGCTATCATCATAATAAATTTGCTCACCAAAACTTGGGAGACAAAAAATATCACCTTCATCAAACATAGCATCCCCAAGCTTGTGGCTTTGCATATCATTAGCATCATGGGTATTCAAAGAATTCGTACTAACAACATTGCAATCATGCTCATCCTCCAAATATTTAGTGCCAAACATTTTATAGATTTGTTCTTCTAGCACTTGAGCACAATTATCGAAATCCTTATTCTCATGAAAGACATTAAAAAGATGAAGCATATGAGGCACCCTCAATTCCATTTTTTTATAGTTTTCTTTTATAGACTAAACTAGTGATAAAACAAGAAACTAAAAGATTCGATTGCAAGATCTAAAGATATACCTTCAAGTGCTAACCTCCCCGGCAACGGCGCCAGAAAAGAGCTTGATGTCTACTACACAACCTTCTTTTTGTAGACGTTGTTGGGCCTCCAAGTGCAGAGGTTTGTAGGACAGTAGCAAATTTCTCTCAAGTGGATGACCTAAGATTTATCAATCCGTGGGAGGCATAGGATGAAGACGGTCTCTGAGGGAGTCCTGGATTATGGGGTGTCCGGATGGCCGGACTATACCTTCAGCCGGACTCCTGGACTATGAAGATACAAGATTGAAGACTCCGTCCCGTGTCCAGAAGGGACTTTCCTTGGCATGGAAGGCAAGCTTGGCGATACGGATATGAAGATCTCCTACCATTGTAACCGACTTTGTGTAACCCTAACCCTCTGCGGTGTCTATATAAACCGGAGGGTTTTAGTCCGTAGGACAACGTACACATCAACAATCATACCATATGCTAGATTCTAGGGTTTAGCCTCCTCGATCTCGTGGTAGATCCACTCTTGTACTACCCATATCATCAATATTAATCAAGCAGGACGTAGGGTTTTACCTCCATCGAGAGGGCCCGAACCTGGGTAAAACTTCGTGTCCCTTGCCTACTGTTACCATCCGGCCTAGACGCACAGTTCGGGACCCCCTACCCGAGATCCGCCGGTTTTGACACCGACATTGGTGCTTTCATTGAGAGTTCCTCTGTGTCATCCCCGTCAGGCTCGATGGCTCCTACGATCATCGATAGCGATGCAGTCCAGGGTGAGACCTTCCTCCTCGGACAGATCTTCGTCTTCGGCGGCTTCGCACTGCGGGCCAATTCGTTTGGCCATCTGGAGCAGATCGAAAGCTATGCCCCCGGCCGTCAGGTCAGATTTGGAAGTTTAAACTACACGGCTGACATCCGCGGGGACTTGATCTTCGACGGATTTGAGCCACTGCCGAGCGCGCCGCACTGTCACGACGAGCATGATTTAGCTCTGCCGCCGAACAGTGCCCTGGAGGCCGCACCCGCGTCAGCTCCGACCCTTAATTTGGAGCCAACTACGTCGATCGAGGATGGGCGGTTCGACGCCACCTCGGGGGCTACAACCCCAACGGCGATTGAGCCAAACATCAGCCCCGTACTCTGCAAGACTCGTGAATCCAAGGAGCCGGACTCCTCTCCGGACTCCGAACCCTCCGTGCCCTTGACGATCGAATCCGATTGGGCGCCGATCATGGAGTTCACTACCGTGGACATCTTTCAGCACTCGCCTCTTGGCGATATCCTAAAGTCACTGAAGTCTCTCTCTTTATCAGGAGAGCCCTGGTCGGACTACGGTCAGCAAGGTTGGGGTACGGACGATGAAGAAATTCAAAGCCCACCCACCACCCACTTTGTAGCCACTGTCGACGACTTAACCGACATGCTCAACCTCGACTCCAAAGACATCGACGGTATGAACGCCGATGAAGGAGACAATGAAGAACCAGCGCCTATTGGGCCCTGGAACGCCACCTCGTCACATGACGTATACATGGTGGACGCACCAAAAGACGACGACGAGGAGCGGAAGGACGCACCGAAGGCTTGTTCCCTCGAAAAGCAGTCAAAGCGGCGACGCAAGCGCCGCCCCAAATCCCGCCCCGATAGAAATAGCGATCACACAGACCCAGCGCTGGAGCAGGGTGAACCGCTGCCGGACAACGGCAATCAAGATAATGAAACCGAACAAACAAATCCTATCAAGGATCATGGTTCGGACGACATAACGCCGGACAGGCATCCGGAGCAGCAGACTGCCCGTAAAAGGCTTGTTGCCACCGCGAGGAGTCTGAGAAATCAGAAGCAAAGGCTCAAGGCTGCGCAAGATACACTCCAAATCAGATGGAGTAAAATACTCAACACAGCAGCAAGGTACGGCGACAATCGCCCCTACAAGAGCTACCCAAAGCGGAAGCTGCTACCCGAATTCGATGAGGAAGCCTCAGACCCCCCACAACCAAATATCAAAGCAGCCACCTGGTCGGATGGACGACCCCTCTACCAACACAGAGCGGCATACGATGCCGCTCACCATACAACACGCAACCAATGTGAGAGCTCACACCCAAAGAACGATGCAACAAGACCCATCTATGGACCACGCAAGCGCGCCCCAGCATACAATGCAACACAACAAACATTCGAAAAACGCGGCACACCCAGCTACAGGGGTGCCGCACGCCCCCTATGTTTCACCGATGAGGTGCTGGACCACGAATTTCCAGAGGGATTCAAGCCCGTAAACATAGAGGCATACGACGGAACAACAGACCCTGGGGGTCTGGATTGAGGACTACATCCTTCATATCCATATGGCTCGAGGAGATGATCTCCACGCCATCAAGTACCTACCCCTCAAGCTCAAAGGGCCAGCTCGTCACTGGGTCAAAGGCCTCCCCGAAAGCTCCATTAGAAGTTGGGAAGAGCTCGAAGACGCCTTTCGGGCAAATTTTCAAGGGACTTATGTCCGACCTCCGAATGCGGACGATTTGAGTCATATAACTCAACAGCCCGGAGAGTCAGCCCGAAAGCTTTGGAACAGGTTTCTTACTAAAAATAACTAGATTGTCGACTGTCCGGACGCCGAAGCCTTAGCGGCTTTCAAGCATAGCATCCGTGACGAATGGCTCGCCAGACACCTCGGCCAAAATAAGCCGAGAACGATGGCCGCATTAACAAACCTCATGACCCACTTTTGCGTAGGAGAGGACAGCTGGCTGGCCAGATGCGGCACCAGCGACCCCAGTACATCTAAAGTTAGAGATGGAAACGGGAAATCATGTAGCAACAGCAATAACAAACGCCGGAATAAAGAAGACAGCACGAAGGGCACAGCAGTAAATGCCGGATTCAAAAGCTCTCGGCCAGGCCAAAAGCCGCCCCCTAAAGGCACCAGGGACGACCTGTCCAGCCTCAATAAAATTTTGGACCAAGTATGTCAGATTCATAGTACCCCTGGTAAACCTGCTAATCATACCCACAGAGAATGTTGGGTCTTCAAGCAGTCCGGCAAGCTCAACGCTGTACACAAGGGGAGGATACACCAAGTGAAGACGAGGACGAGCCCTCCAAGCAAGACGCGGGGGAACAAAAGCAATTTCCACCAGAAGTCAAAACAGTAAACGTGTTACACGTAATCAAAGAAAAAAACAATGCGGCACTCCCAGGAAAGTATACCCAAGTGCCTATCACCACGAAGTCCTGCCACTGGTCATCTCAACCGATCACTTTCGACCATCGCGATTACTCAGCAGGAATCCGACACGCGGGATGGGCTGCCCTGGTATTAGACCCAGTAATTGGCGGATATCACTTCACAAGGGTCTTGATGGACGGCGGTAGTAGCCTAAACCTAATATATCAGGATACAATCCGCGGGATGGGGCTAGACCCAACACAAATTCGCCATAGCAATACTACCTTTAAAGGAGTAACGCCAGGCCCAGGGGCTCATTGTACGGGCTCCCTCCTACTACAAGTTACATTCGGCTCCCCCGATAACTTCCGTCGTGAGCATTTAACTTTCCACATCGCTCCATTTCAAAGTGGCTATCAAGCACTGCTCGGACGCGAAGCTTTCGCTCGCTTTAATGCAATACCACACTACGCCTCCCTCACACTCAAGATGCCCGGTCCACATGGCATCATTACAGTGCACGGAAATATCAAGCGATCTCTGCGCGCCGAAGAGAGTGAGGCTGCCTTGGCCGCCGCACACTAAAGGCGCCCGGACAAACAAAAGCATCCAATAGGTCGTCAGGACCTCAGATACAACTAATCAAGTCCGGAGCCGCTATTTATACCGAAATAAGTGGTCACACCCCTATTTGTCAATACAAGGGGCTCAACACGCGCAGACAAGTGGCAATTTCTTATCATCTTGAATTATACATGGTTTCTTTAAAAACTATCCTTTTGCACGACAACTTTTTCACTTAACTTCCTCTCTTTTACAGACGATCATCGTGCTACACCCGTCCAGGATACGGCACAATGGAGACACAGGCGCAGACATGCAGCAGGGACCCGCTCCAAGGATTCTTTTTAGATTAAGACCCTGCGTAAACCTTTTTTACTGTCTCTTGTTGATACATATCCACCGTTGAGAAGGATGCTGACGTCTTGGGATGTGGCCACGCCAGAACAATGCACGTACCTGGACACTCGGGGCTTCTTACAAAGGCCACTATTTAGGCCCGGTTTATACCACAAAGACTGAATACCTTAGGAGTATTCGGCGTCGTGAGTTTGGCCCTATATGCATCAGCTCTGAATCATTGTCTTTGGTCAAATGTTGGGTTTGCCCGGCTCCTGTGTTTTGGTGCCTTACGTTCTGCCTTGCCAGCTAAGGTAGCACCAGGAGAACTACTTCGATTGTGCCCTGGTTCATCCGGACGAGCACCTCAGTAGAGAAAGCCGAAAACTGACTGTCATGATATAGTGTGAGACTGGTCAACCACTCGATGACCTGTCGGAATGTTAGAATTCCTCCGCCTTAATGAAGGGCCGTTTCCCGGCCAGGCATGTACGCACCCCGATATCGGTAGAGTGTGGAGCCACCAGGGGCTATCTAGTAGCCCCACTATCAAACTCCTATGGCTAAGTGAAAGTGCTAAAGCATTATAGTCCGGCTGCCTCGCTCGCTCCGCTATCACCTCCTTAATAGGACCAAGACATTGGGTTAAGTGTGAATGCGTGTTTTTGCGAGCACCTCCGCATTATATGCATGAGGGTTGAAGCCGACGGCTGCAATCTTTCAGGTTATACACATGTATACATAAACGGCCGCCCAGGAGGCATCATATTACTTTCAGGCAAAAGTATAAAAATAGCCTTATAAAAATTTATAAAAGCATTTCGCTTACAATGAGATTACATATCACTCAAATATAATATTTTTTGAGCACTGGGTCTCTATCAAACGGGCACCCTCAAGAACTTCTTCAAAGTAGTGCTCGGCAGCCTTTCGACCTATAGCCAATCCCGCGTTGCAACATTGGTAGCATCCATCTCCGCCCAATACGCCTTAACACGGGCAAAGGCCATCCGTGCGCCCTCTATGCACGCCGACCTCCTCATCGCATTAATGTGCGGCACCACATCAAGGACCTGCTGCAATTAGCTGAAATAGTTGTTCGGTTTTGACCTTCTCGGCCACAGCTGATCCACAATAGACCTCATAGAGAGTCCGGATAACCTGTTTAGTTCGGCCCATTCGGCTAATTGGTCAGTCAATGAAAGTGGACGCTCGGGAGAATGGAATTGTCTCCAAAACAGCTGGTCTACTCCATGGTCTGTCTGGCCCTGGAAGTATTTGGCCGCATCGGCAGCGCTCGCCGCCAAATCCATATACACATCCTCCAAACTCCACAGCCGATCCAGAGGGGCATACCGTGGATCTCTGAATTTCCTCCGCAACATAAAGGATTTCCCAGCTACAATATCACCGGCTTCCCGTAGCTCCTCCTTCTTTTCCCTCATAGCAGAGCGGAGATCCTTTTTCGTCGCAGTAAGCCTTCTCAAGGTCTGATGCCTTCGCTTGGTTTTCCTTTTCAAGAACCCGGCAACGGTCGGCGGCGGCTTTTAATTCCACAGCCATCTTGGCCATCTTGTCTCGGGTCTCGCCATGCGTGGCCTTCTCAGCTTGCAACTCTTCCGCCGCCTTCACAGCAGCCGCATTACCTAACCTCGCTTGTTCCTTGGCTTGGGCAAGTTCTGCCCGCAAGGCTTCAACAGTGGCAGCTCCATCTGCAGTCACAACATATTTAAGATACTGGCATCATGCTGCTCTTCCTACGTGGCGTTTACCAGATATTGACACTTACCCTGTGCCTCGTCAAAGCTTTTGTTAACAAGCTCGGTGTCGGTGTCTGCCGCATCCAACTGCCGTTCTAAATGGGAAAAGTCGCTAGTCCGGCTAGCCACCGGAGCTTCCATCACCTGCACATAAAGGCAGTATGGTCATTTCCTGGGAATATGATCCTCTGTTCGTCGTCATTTCTGACGACAACCAGAGTCTCAGGGGCTACTATCTACACAGGGCACACCTAACATGTGCAGGGTCATCATACATTCTTTTACGTACCTCAAAGCCTGTCAGTAGACTCATAAAAGCTTCATGCAATCAGCTTTCGGCGGACGATATTCTCTCCATCACCGTATTCATCATCACACGGTGTTCATCTGAGATGGCCGCTCGCCCCACCAACTCCCTCAGAACATCCGATCACACACTAGACGGGGCTGGACTCTTTTGTCTGCTTCCTTCAGGAGCCGGACACTGGGAGCTTCGGGGGTCAATGGGATTATCTTCTGGCCTCACCAGACTCAGAGAGGCCCTAATGTCCTAGAGTTCGTACTAGAATAACACCTTAAGACACAAATCAACCAAAACCCTAATGTCACCTAGATACTCCAATGTCACCTCATGTACCCGTGGGTATGATTATATGAGATGCATCACACAATCTCAGATTCATCTATTCAACCAACACAAAGAACTTAAAAGAGTGCCCCAAAGTTTCTACCGGAGAGTCGAGACGATAACATGTGCCAACCCCTATGCATAAATTCACAAGTTCACGGAACTCGCAAGTTGATCACCAAAACATACATCAAGTGGATCACGTGAATATCACATTGTCACCATAGATAAGCACATGCAAGACATACATCAAGTGTTCTCAAATCCTTAAAGACTCAATCCGATAAGATAACTTCAAAGGGAAAACTCAGTCCATTACAAGAGAGTAGAGGGGGAGAAACATCATAAGATCCAACTATAATAGCAAAGCTCGCGATACATCAAGATCGTGCCAAATCAAGAACACGAGAGAGAGGGGGAGAGATCAAACACATAGCTACTGGTACATACCCTCAGCCCCGAGGGTGAACTACTCCCTCCTCGTCATGGAGAGCATCGGGATGATGAAGATAGCCACCGGAGAGGGATTTCCCCCCCCCCCTCCGGCAGGGTGCCAGAACGGGTCTAGGTTGGTTTTCGGTGGCTACAGAGGCTTGCGGGGGCGGAACTCCCTATCTAGGTTTCTTTCTAGAAGTTTGGGTATATGTAAGGTGTTGGAGTCGGGAACAAGTCAGGGGGGTCCCTGAGGCGACCACGAGGTAGGGGGTGCGCCCAGGGGGTAGGGCGCGCCCCCACACTCGTGGGTGCCTCGGGACTCTTCTGGCCCATCTCTGGTACTCCCTGGGCTTCTTCTGGTCCAAAAATAAGCTCCGTGAATTTTCAGGTCAATTGGACTCCGTTTGGTTTTCCTTTTCTGTGATACTCAAAAACAAGGAAAAAAACAGAAACTGGCACTGGGCTCTAGGTTAATAGGTTAGTCCCAAAAATCATATAAAATAGCATATAAATGCATATAGAACTTCTAAGATTGATAATATAATAGCATGGAACAATCAAAAATTATAGATACATTGGAGACGTATCATGCATCTAACTCTATAATGAAAAATTCCCACTAGTATTTGAAAGTGACCACATAGGATACTCTCTATATGAAAAACATGGTGCTACTTTATGAAAAACATGGTGCTACTTTGAAGCACAGTGTGGAACTAGCATGCCCATTCTCTCTTTTCTCTCAATTTTTTTCTTTTTTTCTTTTTTATTCTTGGGCTCTTTTTGGCCTCATAATTTTCTTCTTTTTTCTTTTTTTATATTTGTCCAGAGCCTCATCCCGACTTGTGGGGGAAGCATAGTTTCCATCATCCTTTCCTCACTAGGACATGCTCTAATAATGAATAATGATGATCGTCACACTTCTATTTACTTACAACTCAAAAGTAATAAAAATTACAACTCGATACCTAGGACAAAGTATGACTCTATATGAATGCATCTGGCAGTGTACCAGGATGTTCAATGATCTAGCATAGCAGAGATATCAAAAAAATGACAAGCCATGGAAATGTCATGCTAGCTATCTTACGATCATGCGAAGCAATATGACAAGGAATGCTCAAGTCGTCAAAATGGAAGCGGTGGAAGTTGCATGGCAATATATCTCGGAATGGCTATGGAAAGGCCATAATTGGTTGTTTTGAGGAAGATACAATAAGGCTTTATGTGTGATAGAGCGTATCATATCATGGGGTTTGGATGTACCAGTGAAGTTTGCACCAACTCTTGACGTGAGAAAGGGCAATCCATGGTACCGTTGAGGCTAGCAAATTGCGGAAAGGTAAGAGTGTGTATAATCTATGGACTCACATTAGTCATAAAGAACTCGTATACTTATTGCAAAACTTTATTAGCCCTCGAAGCAAAGTACTACTACGCATGCCCGTAGGGGGGAGGTTGGTAGGAGTTAACAATCGCGTGCCCCCGACCTCCACGCAAAGGAAGACAATAAATAATAAATCATGCTCCAATTTCATAGCATAATGAGAGACTATACGTGCATGCTTCGGGAATCACAAACCCTAACACAAATATCTTACTAAAACGATCATCCACTAGTACCTCCCACATATTCCATCTCTATATCGCAAAACTATTGCAAGGAATCAAACATATCATATTCAGTGATCCAGAAGTTTTATGTAGGATTTTATGACTAACCATGAAAATGACCAATTCCTGTTGACTCTCTTTAATTAGATATAAGTGAAGCATGATAGTTTAATTCTTTCTACAAAATACCATGCTCTAACAAATATAAGTCAAGCAAAAGAGCATTCTATAAATAACGGTTTTCCATGTGAAGAAACAAGCAATCCAAACTTCCAATGATATTAGTGAAGCATTCTATAAAGCCATACTCAAAAGATATAAGTGAAGTGCAATGAGCATTCTATAAATAAACCATGGACTATCTCATAGCAGCATGGTGCATAAAAGAAAAGTGAAAACTAAACACAAAAGACGCTCCAAGATTTACGCATATCACGTGAATGAAACGAAAACGAAAACGTACTGATACTTCTTGAAGAAAGATGGGATGCCTTCCGGGGCATCCCCAAGCTTAGACGCTTGAGTATCCTTGAATATTTACTTGGGGTGCCTTGGGCATCCCCAAGCTTGAACTCTTGCCTCTCCTCCTTCTCCTCATATCGAGACCTCCTCGATCTTTGAACACTTCATCCACACAAAACTCAATAGAAAGCTCGGTGAGATCCGTTAGGATAATAATGCAAATGTAACACCCATGATGCGGCCATATCTCCCATGTGTCGGAGCACGACTTAGAGGCATAGCCGCATAGTAGGCATGTCGCAAGAGGGGTAATATTTACACATCCCATGTACTGAATAAGGAAGGGATAAAGAGTTGGCTTACAATCGCCACTTCACACAATACATAAATATAGCATTACATCATCCAGAATACTATCAAGGTCCGACTACGGAACCAAAATAAAGACAACCCCAAATGCATAGATTCCCGATCGCCCCAACTGGCCTCCACTACTGATCATCCGGAAAAGACACATAGGAACGTCCTAAATCCTCGTCGAACTCCCACTTGAGTCCGGTCGCATCCCCTGTAGCGGCATCGTCGACACCTGCATCTGGTTTTGGAAGTAATCTGTGAGTCATGGAGACTCAGCAATCTCACACCCTTGCGATCAATACTATTTAATCTTATGGGTAGGAAAGGTAGTGAGGTGGAGCTGCAGCAAGCACTAGCATATATGGTGGCTAACTTATGCAAATGAGAGCGAGAAGAGAAGCAAAGCACGGTCGAGAAGCTACAAAGATCAAGAAGTGATCCTGAAACTACTTATGTTCAAGCATAACATGAGACCGTGTTCTCTTCCCGGACTCCGCCGAAAAGAGACCATCACGGCTACACATGCTATTGATTCATTTTAATTAAGTTAAGGGTCAAGTTTTCTACAACCAGATATTAATAAATTCCCATCTGCCCATAACCATGGGCACGGCTTTCGGAAGTTCAAAACCCTGCAGGGGTGTCCCAACTTAGCCCATCACAAGCTCTCACGGTCAATGAAGGATATTCCTTCTCCCAGGAAGACCGATCAGACTCGGAATCCCGGTTACAAGACACTTCGACAATGGTAAAACAAGACCAGCAAAGCCACCCGGATGTGCCGACAAATCGCGAAAGGAGCTGCACATATCTCATTCTCAGGGCACACCGGATTGTCCAAGATTCTGGTAGACCAACCCAGAGTTGCCCCTGGTGGCCACCGGCGGCTGACAGGTTGGACCAACACTCAGAGGAGCACTGGCCCGGGGGTTTAAAATAAAGATGACCCTTGAGTCCACGGAACCCAAGGGAAAAAGGCTTAGGTGGCAAATGGTAAAACCAAGGTTGGGCCTTGCTGGAGGAGTTTTATTCAAGGCGAACTATCAAGGGGTTCCCATTATAACCCAACCGCGTAAGGAACGCAAAATCAAGGAACATAACACAGGTATCACAGAAACTAGGGCGGCAAGAGTGGAACAAAACACCAGGCATAAGACCGAGCCTTCCACCCTTTACCAAGTATATAGGCACATTAAAGTAAATAAGATATAATAATGATATCCCAACAATAAACATGTTCCAACAAGGAACAAACTCCAGAACTTCACCTGCAACTAGCAATGCTATAAGAGGGGTTGAGCAAAGCGGTAACATAGCCAAACAATGATTTGCTAGGACAAGGTGGGTTAGAGGTTTGACATGGCAATATGGGAGACATGATATAGCAAGTGGTATGTAACGCGGCATAGCAAAATAGCGAGCAACTAGCAAGCAAAGATAGAAGTGATTTTGAGGGTATGGTCATCTTGCCTGCAAAGTTCTCCAAGTTGACGTAAGCTTAACCTCGTTGTCACATCCCTACCCTTACCTTGACCTAGACTAGATAGTCATGTGTGCATCATGTTTAAATTTCAATTGATTTGAATTGGGGATTATTGAAACCCTAGCACAGATGAATCAACTAGGTTCAAATAAAAAAATCATTTTCAATGAACCCAAAATTCCTTTGGAAAATTTCATCATTTTTGAATTGGTCTAGAACCTCTGCCAAAAATGGTGCACATTTTCCTAGGTCACTTTGGATTTTTGGATGAATTCATAAAGTATTTGAATTTGGGCATTTAATTGCTATAAATAATTAAAACACCCAAATAATTCTGAAAATGGTTGAGGGCTATTGGAAATATTTTCAGAAGTGCCACAATTATTTTCAGGGTTTTTGAAAAATGCCTTAGCATTTTATTAAAGCCAAACACAATTACAAAAAATAGAAAAGAGAAATAAAAATAGGAAAAGAACAGAGGCTCACCTGGAACTTACCTGGCGCCCACCAAAGCCCACCTGGCCGGCCCGGTTGGCCAGCCCAGCCCACCTCCTCGCGCATCATCTTCCCCATGCCTTCTGGCATCATGCGTGGCGCGCGCACAGCCGAGCCACGGCCACCTCCTGCTTCCACCTCCTTCTACCTCCCTGCTCGCATCCTCGACCCCCTGGAGACGCCACGCGGCCCCCTCGACGCTCTCTCACTCTCCCCATGCTCATCCCCTCCTCTGGCTCCCCCTCTCTTCCCCGAGCACCGCCGCTTGCCATAGCCGTGGCCGCCGACCTTCCCACGCCGCGCCGACTCGCCCAGGAGAACCGCAGGGTGGTCTTCATCATCTATGAGGAGCCACGCGACGCCGGACACCCCGCATCACCGGCTACCTCGTATTCTTCCTCCTCTGCCGCTGAAGATCACCGGCGACCTCCCGTTGTCACCAGCCCCTCCCCGAGCTCGCCAACGCCCCCATTGCAACCGTTGTGATCTCCTGCCCCTAAACCCCCTCCTCCCCGCATCGATTGCGCCGTGTAGCCACCGTTTCCACCGGAGTCAAGACCACATCACCGCCGGCCATGACGCCGTCGTGGCTACGGCCATGCAAGCACACGTCCGAGCTCACCAGTGCAATCAGTGCAGCCCCATGATTCAAACGCACCCACCCTTGGCTCCTTCCGTGCCCTACCGCGTCCATTTCGAGCTTACCCGAGCACCGGCCGTCGCCACGAGCTCGAGTCCGGCGAGCTTGCTCCACCCCTGCCCTTCCCGCTTGCACAGTTCAACGCAGACAAGTCTCCTCGTTTCGTAGATGGCCTTGTCTGTCGTTTTGGACGCCGGAGGACGAATCCCGAACGCATCTGCCGTCTCTGGCCTCGCCGGAGACGAGCCACGGGTCAACTCCGGCGTGTTTTGACCCCGGTTGGCTGGGTTTGACTTCCCCCCTCACTCACTAACATGTGGGCCAGGCCCCTGCTTAATTAAGCAATAGATTAATTAGCATTAAATAACTTAGTTAGATAGGTTAGCCTCTGACATGTGGGCCTAGGCCTTAACTAAACTAGATTAGGTTTAGTTTAATTTTAATTAACCTTGTTAGTTAACTTTGCCACTGATGTGTGGACCCCACACGTCAGGTTTGACCTGGACCGAGCTGTTGACCTGCTGACATCACTGCGAGGTCATGCTGACGCAATAATTCTTTTCTGGAATTTAAATAAATCTTAAATGATTTATTATTTTCAGAAAATGTCCAAAACTTCAAAAAATCATAGAAATTCAACCGTAACTCCAAATGAAATAATTTATATATGAAAAAATATCAGAAAAATCCAATCTATCCATTTATGCAACTTTCATTCATGTTCAACTAACTTATACCCCCTGTATAAGTGAAAACATGATAATGGCATTTTAAATACCCCTTATGGAGTTTGCATATGAACCCTTAGTTCATATGGATTTCATTTAAATTGTTGCTAGATGAATTAGTACAAATCACAGCATATTGACATGTCATGATCATGCATCATATTATGCATTGCATTGATTATATTCTTTCTGTGTTTGCCGGTGATTGTTTCCCTCCGATAGACGTGGTTCCAACGATGTGATCGATGACACTGATGAAGACTATATTATCTTCAGAAGTGCCAGGCAAGCAAAACCCCCTTGTTCATTACGATACAAACCCACTCTCTCGCTCCTGCTCTCTTTTACTGCATTAGGACAACAACGTTTCAACTGTTACATGCTGCGGTAGCTGAACCCCTTTCCTCTGCATGGCCTGTCATTGCCACAGTAAATATATGAAACCCACTAGCATGAGTAGGAGTTGTTTGAGCCCTGATGTGCCTACTCATTCATGTTTGTCTGTCATGCCTGCTACTGCTTAGAGTTGATTCAGGTATGATTCACCGGGGATGAATTGGAATGTGGTGAACATGTCCTACTGTTGAGAGCTAAGTGTGTGAACACGATTTGGTAAAGGTAGCGGTGAGAGGCCATGTAGGAGTACATGGTGGGTTGTCTCATTGCAGCCGTCCTTAGGAACTGAGTTATGTGTTTGTGATCCATGAACATTTACTACCACACATTGGGTTACGGTAACTCGACCCCTCTCGGCTTATTAATCAACTCGATCTCTGTCCGGGAGTTGCAACTAGTTTCTGGTGTTTGTAGGTAGTGTTAGTAGTCTACCAAGTGGCACCCGGTACAAGTGGGCTTGGGACAGACTAGGCACAGTGGCACGGTGTACCAAGTGGCACCCGGATGGTGGGCTTGGGAACCTTGCACACATCGTTTGGGGCCGTGAGCAACACCCCGACCGGATCTCCTTGCAGATGGAACCCGAATAGGCGATAAACCTGGACTAGAGACTTGTTGGTTAGTCAGGTCGTGGCCGACTCCCTCGCCCGGCTTCCACTTGAAGGTTGCCGAGGTATATGACATGTACAGGGCGATAAGTGGCGAGAGCGTGTGTGAAGAAGTACACCCCTGCAGGGTTATCATTATCTATTCGAATAGCCGGATTCCTCGGATATGGAAACTTGGACCCCTTGCATAGTTCATAGACAAGTGAAAGTGGATACTCTAAAATGCGCAAGATAAGTGTGAGTGCTATGGATGGTGTTCTCGCAGGGAGATGGGAGCGGATCCATAGTGGAGTATTGATATGGTGAATATGTGGACTCGTGTGTGCCACCTCAAAGAGTTACTTGTAGTAGTAGTTCAGGATAGCCACCGAGTCAAAGCTGGCTTGCTGCAGTCAAACTCCACCACCCCTTTGTTGATACTGATGCATATGTAGTTAGTTCTGATGTAAGTCTTGCTGGGTACATTTGTACTCATGTTTTCTTATTTTATGTTTTTGCAGAGAGACATCAGTCTCGCTAGTAGTTCCGTGTGGACTTCGACGTTTAGCTTGTTACCTCAGCTGCGATCTTATGCCCTCGGCAGGATCTGGTAGATAGTCAGGCTTCTCAGCCTTTTTCATTTGTAGATGTCTGTACTCAGACATGTTAAGCTTCAGCATGTGCTTTGACTTGTAAGCTCTGAATGTTGGGTCATGAGACCCATGTTTGTAATATCTCGCTCCTCGGAGCCTAATGAATAAATACTTGAGTCGTAGAGTTATGTTGTGATGCCATGTTGTATTTACACATATCGAGCATATTGTGTGTATGATTGAAATGCTTGGTATGTGTGGGATCCGACAACCTAGTTGTTTATCCTTGGTAGCCTCTCTTATGGGGAAATGTAGTCGTGTGCTTCCATGAGCCATAGTAGTCCTCTACAGCCCGGTTCACCGGAGTCCTGCTAGCCCAGTACTACTGCTCCGGAGCACTTGACTGGCCGGCATGTGATTCACTTCGTTCCTGTGTCTGTCCCTTCGGAGAAATGTCATGCGGTGACATCTGGAGTCCTGCCTAGCCTGCTACAGCCCGGGTTCTCGGAGTCCTGTTAGCCCAGTGCTTCAGCCTGGATTCACACGCTGCTGACCGACATGCTCGATGTTGATTCATGTATGCCTGTCCCCGTAAGTTAGTGCCACTTTGGGTTCACGACTAGTCATGTGGCCCAGGTTCTCTGTCATATGGATGCTAGCGACACTATCATATACGTGAGCCAAAAGGCGCAAACGGTCCCGGGCCATGGTAAGGTGACACCCGTGGGAATACCATGCGTGAGGCCGCAAAGTGATATGAGGTGTTACAGGCTAGATCGGTGTGACTTAGAATCGGGGTCCTGACAGCTTTGGTATCAGAGCCTGACTGCCTGTAGGATTACCAAGCCAAGCTGGTCGAAGTCGTGTTTAGAAATGCTTTAGTTATGTAAGGGAATTGATTGTGGAAGGGAACGTAAGGTTCTTTTTACTTGTTATACCTTATGCCTTCTGATCTGAGTCACCCTTTTCTCTCTACGGGGATTAAGAACTAGGCTTTCTCTTCTATCTCTCAGGATGACGTGTTACTAAACCGTAGTTGCCTAGGATTGTTGAGTTCAAGCCTCAGTTCAGTTCCTACTACTTCCATATGTTCATAGCTGGCCTCAGAACCTTGAGTTTGTGATGTTGAGTGGCTATGCCACCATTTTTGCAGGTTGTCTCAAATCTTTCGAGCAATTACAGCCGTTATGCTGTCCGAGTCGTCCCAGGTTTCTAAATAGTCAGATGCATTTGCAAATCCCTTCTTTCCGTTCCCGATGTCCCTTTGGGCCAGTTCAACCACACTAGTTGTTTTGTTGAGGTACTCCATTGCCTTGACTTATATGTTGGAGCTATTACTATGACCATAGGTGTCTTAGAGGATCACCTAGTAATCTAGCCATGTTTTGTGTTCCAGTGTGATGATTCTGGCCATTCTTCTCGAAAGCATCCCGTAATGTTATTAGTTAGTAGGTATTCTACTCCTGGGTTCTTGAACCCGAGATTCACCCTACTTACTTCATGTTGATAGTGTTTGCTAGTTCTTGTAGGATATTAGTAACATTGCGATAGTCCTCGAGGTCCATGGTATTTCCTTCTTCCAAGTACCATGAACCATTAAGGCAGAAGTTCTTTGAACCAAAAGCTCACAACCAGAGTACTCTTGTGGAGTTCTGCATTCATAATTGTGATTCCGCCAGTTCTACCTTCCTGCTTGGGTTATCTGGAAGAAACCTGTTAAACTTGGTTCGACATATTAATCTATGCATCCACAACTCAGAAAGATATATGTCCTCTTGAGTTGTCCCTCTTCATTTGTATTCCGACCATCGTCTATCAACTGATAGTCAGGAGTAATTGTGCATCTGTGTTATCGATGCTTATTATTCTTGTGGTCCGTTAAGCCATTCTATTTCAGAATGACTAGGAGAAACAAACTCCAGTACCTCATCCATATCCAGGATTGGGTCAAAGTAGTTGTGTTCTGCAGATCAAATGTCAATCCAGCTTTTGCTCTGTTCTACCCTAGAGTATTACCCCCTTTATGTCAGGATTGTCATGAGAATTGTACCATCTCTCATGAATTCTTGACGCAGTGATACTTCTTGCCATCATTTCTCATTCCTTGGTCCCATGTTGCCGCAACCGAAATGCCGGCAAGTGAACCATGATGTGTGAAATCAATACTCCTAGCAACCGTGTTGCTTGGTAGTTAATGGACACTAATATCATTCTTAGCGTGTTGGTTATCGAAACACTATTCTAGGATTGATCGTGCTACCTTGTTCTTATTTCTGGTGCACTCTTCGATCTTTGAGTTAGGATTGAATCCCTTGCTCTTTTGATCATATCGTATTGTCTGAAAAGCAAGATTGTTCTCGAGCTTAGTAACATATCGGTGGTTCGTGATTTTCCGATTATCTTCTCAGAAGTATCACCAGGTTTCCCCCTAACCGTTATGTTGAGCTCGCGATCAAGTTGGTTTTCTTATAAACCACCCTTCTCCAAGAACCTATGTAGGATATCCCTGAGCTAGTTGGTTGAGCTAGAGAACAACTTGGAGAGTTGGAAGATAAAAGCTTGTCTGACTTAGCTCAGGTTAAGGGATATCTTTTTGTGTGTGTGTGTGTGTGTTGAAGAAAGATGATGTCTCCATCAATTGGTCCTCGTGATCAGTTGTTGGATCTATTATCTTGTACAATCCTTGATTTTAGTATGGGCTATCATCAAATCAAATCAGAACCAACGATATTCGTAATGTTGTCTTACTCATGGTTGTTTCCTCGAGCATACACCATTATATTCTTTGGGTCTGACCAATACTATCACCTTGTTCACATAGTTGTGGAATTCCACCTATATGGAAGTCGGGATGGATTGTTGTTGAGCCCATTGACAACATTTTCACCTTGTCCATGATTCATGTTGAACATCTAAGTTGGTGTTGGAAACTTTTGAAGGCATTTCTTCATGCTAGCTCATGAAGCATATGTTCAGATGAAAGAAGTAACTTCCTCTAACTCATGTGCATTTGATGCAAGTTGCCGCCATGAACTCGAGAACGCTTGTTTTTGCTTCCTTTGGAATCATCCCAAGTCAGCCATGCATGTGCAAGTATTCTGTGGTCTGTTGACTGATCATCTTCGTTCCATATGAATTCCGTAGCACACCAAGCCACTGACTGATCTGTTCTAGGAAAAGGAGTTAAGTGCTAATCCATGGTAATGCACAATACTTCGATATCTTTAATGATGGTTCCCCACCTGAACTCGGTAGTGTTT
Source organism: Triticum dicoccoides (assembly GCF_002162155.2). Lineage (NCBI taxonomy): Eukaryota > Viridiplantae > Streptophyta > Magnoliopsida > Poales > Poaceae > Triticum > Triticum dicoccoides. Next base: position 595,096,878 of record NC_041388.1, on the reverse strand, counting down.
TATTACAAGACTACTATGTGGTCATGCTTGTCTGGGACAGCGTGTTCACATGTGTGTAGCAGAACCACCTCATGTTTTGGAGCTTGCTATTGTAGTTCATTCCCCGAGAATCTCGCAACGTCATCTCGTTGATTTGTGTTGCAAACTTTCATTGTCTTTCTAGACATGATGAGTCTAGAATATCGTGTTATCATCCAGATCTGAATCTTGGGCAGATATGATGGTTGGAACCTTTCCAAGATCTATGATGTAGGCCCCGACAAGGCTGACGTTCTGGCCGACACACCTAGCCGGAAGGTCTATCATTGTAGTAACTTGATTGAGTTATTTGACCATCTTCTCCATGAGGATTTAGTGCAACTTATTCTCGGAGTTGTTCTTTGGGGATTCTTGTGCTCTTAGTTTCTTCAGTTATTCTATAGCTACTCAACAGTGGAATCACTTTGAGTTTTTCTCCAGTTACTAGAATCATTCCCAGCATCTGCATTTTGTTCCCAGCTTGCACCCGCCTTTGTGCCATTTTACTATGGTCTGCCTTCTCAGTAATTTTTACTTAGGATCATCCTCAAAAGTGGGCTTACCCTAGACCCTATCATGTCTCGATGATAAGAAGAAATCATCCATTGTGTTGTCTTCAACAAGGTAGTCCACATCATGCATTCTAGTATGAGTATGCCATTTCTTCAAGCTCCTTCACACGATCGTTTGTGATTGCCTCAGGCTGGTGAGAAGAGTTTTAATGATCTCTGAATCAAAAGTAATTCTTTTTGCCACTTAAGGGAATATTTCTGCGAGTCACCTTCCTTAAGATGTCTTGTTATGGTATCATGGCAATTATCTCCTTGCTACTTCGAAACCATGCACCATCCTACTTAAGCGAGGAATTGTTGCCTACCAAATTGAACCTTTATCATCCGCTTCTTTCCATTTCCCCTGATGTGTATTTTGTGTCTCAGCTCAAGAGATGTTTTATATCTCACTCCATGAGTTGATCTTGAGTGCTCGATCTTCGAGGAGATCGATTCCTGTAGAATTTCTTTCTGCCGTCATCATGTTGGATGAAGATCCCGAAAGCAAAGACGTCAAGATCAAGATGACGCAATGAATCAACATCCTCGGGAAGGGTAGTTGGATCGAGAAGATTGTGATAGTTTTGTGACTCCCCTTCCTTCTTACCTCATGTCTTGAATCTCGGGCCGAGATTCTTATTTAGTAGGGGTGAGTTGTCACATCCCTACCCTTACCTTGACCTAGGCTAGCTAGTCATGTGTGCATCATGTTTAAATTTCAATGAATTTGAATTGGGGACTGTTGAAACCCTAGCACAGATGAATCCAACTAGGTTCAAATAAAAAAATCATTTTCAATGAACCCAAAATTCCTTTGGAAAAGTTCATCATTTTTGAATTGGTCTAGAACCTCTGCCAAAAATGGTGCACATTTTCCTAGGTCACTTTGGATTTTTGGATGAATTCATAAAGTATTTGAATTTGGGCATTTAATTGCTATAAATAATTAAAATGCCCAAATAATTCTGAAAATGGTTGAGGGCTATTGGAAATATTTTCTAAAGTGCCACAATTATTTTCAGGGTTTTTGAAAAATGCCTTAGCATTTTATTAAAGCCAAACACAATTACAGAAAGTAGAAAAGAGAAATAAAAATAGGAAAAGAACAGAGGCTCACCTGGAACTTACCTGGCGCCCACCTGGCCGGCCCGGTTGGCCAGCCCAGCCCACCTCCTCGCGCGTCGTCTTCCCCATGCCTTCTAGCACCGTGCATGGCGCGCGCACAGCCGAGCCGTGGCCACCTCCTGCTTCCACCTCCTTCTACTTCCCTGCTCACTTCCTCGACCTCCTGCTTCCACTCTCCCCATGCTCATCCCCTCCTCTGGCTCCCTCCCCCTCTCTTCCCCGAGCACCGCCGTCGCTGCCGCTTGCCATAGCCGTGCCCGCCGAGCTTCCCTCGCCGCGCTGACCCGCCCAGGAGAACCGCAGGGTGGTCTTCATCATCTATGAGGAGCCACGCGACGCGAGACGCCCCGCATCATCGGCTACCTCGTCTTCTTCCTCCTCTACCGCCGAAGATCGCCGGCGACCTCCCGTCGTCACCAGCCCCTCCCCGAGCTCGTCGATGCCCCCGTTGCAACCGTTGTGAGCTCCTGCCCCTAACCCCCCTCCTCCCCGCATCGATTGCGCCGTGTAGACACCGTTTCCACTGGAGCCGAGAGCACCTCACCGCCGACCATGACGTCGTCATGGCTACGGCCGTGCAAGCACACGTCCGAGCTCACCACTGCAATCAGTGCAGCCCCACGATTCGAACGCACCCACCCTTGCCTCCTTCTGTGCCCTACCGCGTCCATTTCGAGCTCACCTGAGCGCCGGCCGCCGCCACGAGCTCGAGTCCAGCGAGCTTGCTCCGCCCTTGCCCTTCCCGCTCGCACAGTTCAACACGGACGAGTCTCCTCATTAAGTAGATGGCCTTGTCCATCGTTTTGGACGCCGGAGGACGAATCTCGAACGCATCTGCTGTCTCTGGCCTCGCCGGCGACGAGCCGCGGGTCAACTCCGGCGTGTTTTGACCCTTGTTGGCTGGGTTTGACTTCCCCTCCTGACTCACTGATGTGTGGGCCAGGCCCCTGCTTAATTAAGCAACATATTAGTTAGCGTTAAATAACTTAGTTAGATAGGTTAGCCTCTGACATGTGGGCCCAGGCCTTAACTAAACTAGATTAGGTTTAGTTTAATTTTAATTAACCTTTTTAGTTAACTATGTCACTGATGTGTGGACCCCACACATCAGGTTTGACCTGGACCGAGCCGTTGACCTGCTGACGTCACTGTGAGGTCATGTTGACGCAATAATTCCTTTCTGGAATTTAAATAAATCTTAAATGATTCATTATTTTCAGAAAATGCCCAAAACTTCAAAAAATCATAGAAATTCAACCGTAACTCCAAATGAAATAATTCATATATGAAAAATTATCGAAAAATCCAATCTATCCATTTATGCTACTTTCATGCATGTTCAACCAACTTATACCACCTATATAAGTGAAAACATGATAATGGCATTTTAAATACCCCTTATGGAGTTTGCATATGAACCCTTGGTTCATATGGACTTCATTTAAATTGTTGCTAGATGCATTAGTACAAATCACAGCATATTGACATGTCATGATCATGCATCATATTATGCATTGCAGTGATTATATTCTTTCTATGTTTGCCGGTGATTGTTTCCCCCCGATAGACGTGGTTCCGATGATGTGATTGATGACACCGATGAAGAACTATATTATCTTCAGAAGTGCCAGGCAAGCAAAACTCCCTTGTTCATTCCGATACAAACCCACTCTCTTGCTCCTTCTCTCTTTTATTGTATTAGGACAACAACGTTTCAACTGTTACATGCAGCGGTAGCTGAACCCCTTTCCTCTGCATGACCTGTCATTGCCACAGTAAATAGATGAAACCCACTAGCATGAGTAGGAGTTGTTTGAGCCCTGATGTGCCTACTCATTCATGCTTGTCTGTCATGCCTGCTACTGCTTAGACTTGATTCAGGGCTGATTCATCGGGGATGAATTGGAATGTGGTGAACATGTCCTATTGTTGAGAGCTAAGTGTGTGAACACGGTTTGGGTTGTCTCATTGCAGCCGTCCTTAGGAACTGAGTTCTGTGTTTGTGATCCATGAATAGTTACTACCACACATTGGGTTCCGGTAACTCGACCCCTCTCAGCTTATTAATCAACTCGATCTCTGTCCAGGAGTTGCAACTAGTTTCTGGTGTTTGTAGGTAGTGTTAGTAGTCTACCAAGTGGCACCCAGTACAGGTGGGCTTGGGACAGACTAGGCACAGTGGCATGGTGTACCAAGTGGCACCCGGATGGTGGGCTTGGGAACCTTGCACACATCGTTTGGGGCCGTGAGCGACACCCCGGCCGGATCTCCTTGCAGATGGAACCCGAATAGGAGATAAACCTGGACTAGAGACTTGTTGGTTAGTCAGGTCGTGGCCGACTCCCTCGCCAAGCTTTCGCTTGAAGGTTGCCGAGGTACATGACATGTACAGGGCGATAAGTGGCGAGAGCATGTGTGAAGAAGTACACCCCTAAAGGGTTATCATTATCTATTTGAATAGTTGGATTCCTCGGATATGGAAACTTGGACCCTTTTCATAGTTCATAGACAAGTGAAAGTGGATACTCTAAAATGCGCAAGATAAGTGTGAGTGCTATGGATGGCGTTCTCGCAGGGAGATGGGAGCGGATCCATAGTGGAGTATTGATATGGTGAATATGTGGACTCGTGTGCGCCACCTCAAAGAGTTACTTGCAGTAGTAGTTCAGGATGGCCACCGAGTCAAAGTTGGCTTGCTGCAGTCAAACTCCACCACCCCTTTGTTGATACTGATGCATATGTAGTTAGTTCTGATGTAAGTCTTGCTGGGTACATTTGTACTCACGTTTGCTTATTTTATGTTTTTGCAGAGAGACTTCAGTATCGCTAGTAGTTCCGTGTGGACTTCGACGTTTAGCTTGTTACCTCAGCTACGATCTTGTGCCCTCGGCAGGATCTGGTAGATAGTCAGGCTTCTCAGCCTTTTTCATTTGTAGATTTCTATACTCAGACATGTTAAGCTTCCGCATGTGCTTTGACTTGTATGCTCTGAATGTTGGGTCATGAGACCCATGTTTGTAATATCTCTCTCCTCGGAGCCTAATGAATAAATACTTGAGTCATAGAGTTACGTTGTGATGCCATGTTGTATTTACACATATCGAGCATATTGTGTGTATGATTGAAATGCTTGGTATGTGTGGGATCCGACAACCTAGTTGTTTATCCTTGGTAGCCTCTCTTATGGGGAAATGTAGTCTTGTGCTTCCATGAGCCATAGTTGTCCGCTACAGCCCGGTTCACCGGAGTCCTTCTAGCCCAGCACTACTGCTCCAGAGCACTTGACTGGCCGGCATGTGATTCACTTCGTTCCTGTGTCTGTCCCTTCGGGGAAATGTCACGTGGTGACATCCGAAGTCCTGCCTAGCCTGCTACAGCCCGGGTTCCCGGAGTCCTGTTAGCCCAGTGCTTCAGCCCAGATTCACACGCTGCTGACCGACATGCTCGATGTTGATTCATGTATGCCTGTCCCCGTAAGTTAGTGCCACTTTGGGTTCACGACTAGTCATGTCTGCCCGGGTTCTGTGTCATATGGATGCTAGCGACACTATCATATACATGAGCCAAAAGGCGCAAACGGTCCTGGGCCATGGTAAGGCGACACCCGTGGGAATACTGTGCGTGAGGCCGCAAAGTGATATGAGGTGTTACAGGCTAGATCGGTGTGACTTAGAATCGGGGTCCTGACACTCGTAAGCATACTCAACGGGTTCCTCGATCATGAACTCGTCTCCCGGCTCTACCCAAATCAAGAACACAAGCAAAAGAAACCACAATCAACCACGGTGCAATGCGCAAGCAACATGATGCAAAACATGGCATGATATGCAGGATGTGATATGCAATGCATATGCATGCTCCAGAAGGAAAAGATTGAACCAGGCCTCAACTTGGCAAACCAAGAATGCCGCTGGAAAGATGAGATGATTTCGGTCGAAATCAATATAAAGATCACCGGAATTGGATGCACGGTTTGCAAATGGCAAGAAAAACAACAATGGCACAATTCTACGATTAACGGTACGATGCCATCTAGAATGCAACAAGAAACTAAGGTACTGCACTCCAACATAGCAACAAAGCACATGGCAGTGATCTACTCAAGATGCTTGGAAAAGATGAACACGGAGCTACTGCTAAATCACACAAGAGCAGGTTCAAAAAAGCATGGCAAAAGGGCAAAAGATATCAGCATCACAAACTTAGTGAAAATACTAACATGTCAGGAATTAGCATCTGGAAGCAATGTTTAGAGCAAGATAACAACATGCTACAGGATTAGATCATAGCAAACAAAGGCATGGCATCAATATAATCAAAGCATATAACAAAAGTCCCTTACTGACCATAAGCCAATAGGGCACAGAAGATATGATGGCACCCATGTAAACATAGCAAGTTTCATCAATAGATTCAGACTTAGCAGAGAACTGGACATGGCATAAACAAAGTTATGAAGGCATGTTTGTGAGCTCGATTCACTCAACACAAGGCATTGCATGACAAGCTAAGCATACTACCAGCAAGAGACATGTTCATGAAGCCAAGCATAGCAAGAACAAGTTCATAGCATGCATGGATCAACTACAACAACCTTGGCAAAATTGATTAACACGTAAACAATCTGCCAGGAACATTTTATAGCAAAAGTAGAGCAAGATTGAGTCATGCTAGGACACTCCATAATTGCAAACAGGGACATGGATGGATAGAGCATAACCATGTGTCAAAATCATCCTTACTTAATATACTCAAAAGAGGCATGGATCTCTCTGTGGCATCAAGAATACATGGCAGAAAAATAACAACAGGAAAATGACTTAGTGAAATTCTAAGTCCCTGAAATTAGCAATATTGTCGTGGAATTGTCACAGCAGATGTCCTTAGTGTCAGGACTTAGTCGCGAGGCCAACACATCTATGTGGTAGCTTGAGAGGGGTTGAGCAGGACGAGAGACACGATGTTTTACCCAGGTTCGGCCCCTCACGGTGGAGGTAAAAGCCTACATCCTGCTTCATTGATATTGATGATGATGATCACGGATACAAGAGTGCTCTATTTCGAGAGCTATTGTCTAAACCTAACTTGTCCAACTTGCGGAACTTGTGAATCTTGTCCCCTTTTGAGGAGCCCTGCCCCTCCTTATATATGTTGGAGGGGTGGGTTACATGTAGAGTCCTATTAGGATTAGGACTAATCTATCTTAATACAAACCGGATACAAGGCTAGGTCTTAACTTCTTGTAAGATAAATGTTCCTCAGGCCTTTCCTCTTAAACCGGCCCACCATTAACATAAACCGGCATGCTGGGCCTTGGGCCTTGTCATCCGTCCGGAACACGCGCCGGGTCACCAATGAGTCTTCAGGCTCATGAATCGTCATACCAGTGAACCGCCAGACACGTAAACCGCCAGACATGTAAACCGCCAATCACGTAAACCGCCAATCCTTTGGCGGTTTACCAATGAAACGCCTAGTCCGGCCGGGTTATACTTCCGGCCAGTTTACGCCGCGGGGTATATCCCCGACATTAGCCCCCAAGTTTAGCTTGGATTTATTCATGGTAAACTTATGCTGCAAAATAAACACAAGAACAAATTTGACAGGTTATGCTCTGGGTTAAGAATTCTTTGTAAACCGGCACCTGATCACCCTTAAGTCCTTGTTATCTCCTCCTTCTGGGAAGTCCGGGTCAACAGACCAGCTTCATAATCAATTTGCCGACATTGGTTTGTCACAGAGAAATATTGTGAAGAATAACTCCTTTGACTCAGCTCCCAAAGCGCCGGTTTAAGAAATATGGGTCTAGAAATACTTATCTGATATTCAGCCGGTATGAAGATGTAAAACTTGCCGGTTTAATATTACCAAAATGGCCGGTTTATAAATATTGATGGCACCGGGTCATAATTGTTGTCAACACCGGGTTATGTAATTGATCTTCCTGATTTGCTCAAAACTGATAAAATGAAGATATTCCTCCTTTATATGCATAATACATGTAGCCCCCAAGTCTTAAGAGGAGAACATAGTGATAACTTAAGACTTGCTCTAATAAGTGTTTCGACCTTGAAGAAATCCGGTTTGTTCATCTCAAAACTGAATACTCCATATATGTCCAGTGTAGCCCCCAGGGTCGGGTCATTATGCAATAATGAGCAGGGACTTTGTAAATATAATCTTGTAAACTTTGAACAGCAACATGTAGCCCCCAAGGGCCGACTTAGAAAGATAATACTGAACCGGGACTTGATATATATACTTTAATGAAAATAACAAATTATAATGTAGCTTCCATCGTAGGGCTTGAACCCACGTCCACAAGGTTAATAGCTTTGTGCTTTACCAACTGAGCAATGGATTCTTCAATATTATGGACGAAAACTTGTGTACCTTAAATTGTTGATAGGAGCAATTGGTAGCCCCCAAGGGCCGGCTCATTATAATATGATGAGTCAGGTCTTCAATAAGACTAGTAAAAATGACTTTGCATTAGCCCCCAAGTGTCATGGTGCATGCTTGCAGCGACATGAGACTTGCATGTAATCTCAATTTGAATAATGTAGCCCCCAAGTGCTGGGTTGTAAGCCTGCAACGACTCGGGACTATTCCTTTCATTGTAGAATAAATCATATCCTTTGATAAAATAATAGCCATTGCGCTAAAGCGACTTTGAAAACTTAATAATACCGGTTATTAGTAACCATAAAAATCCAGCCATGTTGGCTATTCAAGATAATATAATCCGGTATGAAAACCTTATTCATTCAATATCATAATGAAAATTCAGCCAAGTTTGGCTATTTGAATAATATGACCCAATGATTTATAAGCGCATGATTCCAATGGCGCAATCCAAATATATATACTGGCGACTTATAGTCCAAAGCCAGGCCAATTTAACAAACATGTTTCTGCATACAACAAGTTTAAAGTGTCCTCGCGGTTTACCGCCGGACGGGTCATAATGCCCAACATAAAACCCGGGTTTATAACCAAGACTGCCCTTAAGAATAATCAAATATGAAATAGATCATACATATGACATTGAATCACATTGTTGGTTTTACCAACTTTTTGTAGTAAAGGTGATAACCCCAATCTTGAGTACTGATAACTCCTTCCATATTGTGCCGGTTTATGATAAAACCGTGCCGGGCTGTGATAAACACCGGTTTACTCCATAATAGGATGGTAACAGAAAATCAAACCAGGCAGATAGTCTCCGGATTAAGATTTGACCGTGTTCCGTCAATTTGTAATTGACAGTTTGGGCCGGTTTAAAAACGCAACAAAAATAAAAGAAACAGTTATCAAGGAAATTATTGAAGCAAAGGCAATGATAAAACCATTTGCAAAAAGAGGCTTATTTGAGCTGATCAGATGGCGTTACCATGGTCAGACACGACCAAGCTCCCGATAGGTGTAGCTATTGTTCAAGTCAGCCAGGTCCCCAAATGAAACCGTGGCATTTATGCCGATCAAGTGGCATGGCAATGGTTCGGGTTCGACCAAGCCCCCAAGTGATTATGTGGCCTTAGGCCGATCAAGAGGCATGACTGGTTCAGACGTGACCAAGTCCCCAAGTGATCTGGTGGCTCTCGCCTATTAAGAGGTATTGCATTGGTTCGGACACGACCAAGCCCCCAAGTGATGTTTATAAAATTTTCAAGGGATAAACCGGAGGCCGCTTTAAAATAGAACAACTCCGTGTAACCACGCATGATGTAAAAGAACAGAGACCCCACTTTATGAAGCAGACGCCCCCATGTGATCAATAATATGTCAGGCCAGTAAGGCGGGATACCCATGTTTGAACCGCGCATCGTGGTAGCAGGTCCTCTTCGGCAATTTTTAATTTTTTGTAAGAGATAAATCCTTCTTGAACCGGATGTTAAACCGTATATTGGGAGATTCAAAGCTTTGTGGGAGATATCTTTCCCTTGAACCAGATTTTAAACCGGAATCTTCATTTTCAGCCGGAAATTTTCTGACGACCTTTAAACTCGAACTTGCGAGAAGTTAATTCCTTTTTGAACCAGACATTGTTAAACCGGATTTGAGAGCTTCAGAGCTTTGTGGGAGAAAGATGTCTCTTGAGCCGGATTCTAAACCGGAGTCATTTCTGATGACCTGGAACTTCTTCATCGAGCCGGGATTTTATAACTATCATATACTTTCTAAGCCGGAAATTTTCTGACGGCCTTTAAACTTTCATCAATATAACAGTAGCCTCCGGGACCAGGTTATCCTTCCCTCCATCGTCCTGGGGTTCTTAAATTTGCTAAAACTGGCAAGATTCGCTGAGTCATGTCATCGTAGCCCCCGAGTTTCAAAGGTGACTCGAGGAGTTGGCTTGAGACTCTCCATATTTGACCGTGATATAAACCGGCATAACTTGTATATCATTGGCGTTGGTAGCATGATGTGAATCCATAGAAGGTTGAGGTGACTGCGGCGGGTTGTAAATGATCCCATATGAGTCGTGTCAGCAACTCGGCCAATGGTTCCTTCCAACTGGCGATTTGAAGTTAATCAAAACTGTAGTGGCGGCGACTTGTGAGCCCAATAAACAGCTCATGCAGATAGGTGCGGCCCAGTATGTTGATGTAGACCAGGACGCGAGAGACGGACGACAAAGACGGCCGCAGCTTCAGAGACGGCACAGCCAGATGAGTCGGCCGCGGCATAGTAAGTCGGCGCGGACGGGAGAGTCGGTCGCGGGAGTTGTAAACCGGCGCGGACGGAGAGCCGCCTGTGGGTATTGTGATCCGGGGCGGACGGGGAGTCGCCTGCGGGCATTGTAAGCCGGCATAGATGGAGAACCGGCCGCGTGTTGATGTAAACCGGACCACAGGCGGTTTGCGCGCGTCCGTTGAGCAGTGCGGAATGGTCAAAAGCCAGTATATAATGACACCAGTGCGCCCTCCATATGCATGGTGTAACACCAATGTTGTGGCGAATAATTGTCCTGCACATAAAAATATGCAAAACCAACGTAATTGTTCTTTTTACAAAAACAATATATGTCAAAAATAGACTTAGATAGATGTCACCTGATTTGTTCGGACGACGGATGATCCGTTTATCGCGACCGAGGCGGCTGAACATGCCCCCGGCGGCTCAAGACCGCAGGGGCGGCTCTGATCTGTTGATATACATATCAGAGTCAACCGTGATATTTAAATGACAGAGCGGACGCATGAGTCGGCCGTGGCATTGTAAGCCACTCGGACAGACGGGTCGGCCGTGGGCGCGGACGGTTGAACCGGCGTGGGTATGGTCGAATGAACCGGCTACAGGCGCGGCCCGGTGAGTTGATGTAGACCGGACCGTTGAGGCGGCGATTTGCCCACATCTGATAAGCCATTTTATACAGTGTGGATATAGACACGACCTCCAATGACAGCGCGCGGGGACCGGATCATACTTTAATCATGAGGTAATTGACCTGTGTATACAATAGCATACCTCGAGAAAATCTTTTGACATTGTGTAATTACACCAAAAAAGAGTTTTAGAAAAATAGCACCTGATTGTTACGGCCGCGGCGGTTTTCTGTAGCGGCTCAAGGTCGGTCGGCGCAAGTCAGCTCTCTACAAGGGTGAAACGGCGGCAGAGGCACCACGCGGCTCCATAGGGTGGCTCGGGGCAGTGGCGAGGCTGCAGTCGTAACCCCAGGCGTGGCGACTCACTACAGGGATGAGGCGGCTCTCCACTGTCACCTTATGATAATAAGTCGTTGTTGTCTTCATGCCAGCAGATTTTTGTTTGATGGAAGTGGATCATAAGTGGAGGAGCAGCATCAGCCAGCCGGTCAGGTATACGCATGACATTACGTCTGTACGCCTAGGAATCGAAAGCTCCGCCAGCGAGGCTACAGCTTAGATCAGTTGGCGGGTCGACAGCTGAGGCAAACCGGGCGGCTCGGGGCGCAGTCACGGCTGCCCATGGAGGCAGAGACCACGGTTGTGGTTAATTCAAGTCCCCGTCCTTCTGTGGGTCGAAGTTGCTTGGACCAATCCTCTTCCTAGACTCGGTCAAACCTGTAGAAACTGTGGACGGATAATCTTATGTGAAGTTTCGGATCACCAAACCCATCAGAAGTCAAAAACTGATCCGTTGCTTGTAACTGCAATTTTCTTCACACGTAGCTTCACACATAGCTTTCCTATGACTGAATTAATGACTTGAAGCTGATCCAGCTCCTTCCAAACCGGTTCTTCTTCATCCGGAAATTTTGCGAATTTCTCAAAACCCTAGAAGCGATCCCTCCAAGAACTCAACACCACCGTGCGCAGGCCCCACGGTGGGTGCCAACTGTCGTGGAATTGTCACGGCAGATGTCCTTAGTGTCAGGACTTAGTCGCGAGGCCAACACATCTATGTGGTAGCTTGAGAGGGGTTGAGCGGGATGAGAGACACGATGTTTTACCCAGGTTCGGCCCCTCACGGTGGAGGTAAAAGCCTACATCCTGCTTCATTGATATTGATGATGATGATCACGGTTACAAGAGTGCTCTATTTCAAGAGCTATTGTCTAAATCTAACTTGTCCAACCTGCGGAACTTGTGAATCTTGTCCCCTTTTGAGGAGCCCTGCCCCTCCTTATATATGTTGGAGGGGCGGGTTACATGTAGAGTCCTATTAGGATTAGGACTAATCTATCTTAATACAAATCGGATACAAGGCCAGGTCTTAACTGCTTGTATGATAAATGTTCCTCACGCCTTTCCTCTTAAACCGGCCCACCATTAACATAAACCGGCATGCTGGGCCTTGGGCCTTGTCATCCGTCCGGAACACGCGTCGGGTCACCAATGAGTCTTCAGGCTCGTGAATCGTCATACAAGTGAACCACCAGACACGTAAACCGCCAGACATGTAAACCGCCAATCACGTAAACCGCCAATCCTCTAGCGGTTTACCAATGAAACGCCTAGTCTGGCCGGGTTATACTTTCGGCCAGTTTACACCGCGGGGTATATCCCCGAAAAATATTACAAGAGCTACTTTGCATGCATGTGCTAGTCACCACATTGATCACAAAAATACATGGCATACACCCCTGTAAAGATGACATGGCATATCCCAAAACACATGTAGAGCTCATAGCCATATGCAGCACACAATAATCATGGCAAAAATGACAAATGCTCAAGATCTGTTAAGAAACAGGAACTAACATTTTATAGCACTCTTGCAACAGTCATTAGGGCATCAAGATGGACCCAAACAAACATGGTGCAATGGAACAAAATGAAGAGGACATCCAGATGAACAATTTGATACATGGCATGCCCAAAACGGAGCTACGGATGCGGAGTTATCATGCAATGAACAGGGCTAGAAAATATATCAGAAAATGACTTATAGGAGAAAAACAGGGGTCAACCTAGGGTTTGACCCGATCTGGATCTGGATCTGACGCAGGCGGACTTCGAGGATCACCGAAGCTCTCGCCGGAGTTCGTCGCCGGAGGGGACGGGGAAGGAGGTCGGAGGTGGGGGAAGACGACGGCGGAGCTCGGCGGCGACGTCGAGCACGGTGGCCGGAGCTGGGCGGCGGCGAGCTCGGCGAGGAGG
>NC_041388.1:595074008-595083406 GCF_002162155.2 Triticum dicoccoides | reverse complement strand
CGGGCGCGCCACGTGGTAGGCGGCGATAGGCGCGGTGGTGGTGGCGGACACGTCCGGCTGGAGCGGACGTGTCCAGCGGCACGGAGGAGCGGGGCTAGGGTTTTGGACTGTGAATTTCGGAGGGGAAGGTGTTTTTATAGGTAGAGGGAGCTAGGAGAGTCCAAATGAGGTGCGGTTTTTGGCCACACGATCGTGATCGAATGGCCGAGAGGATGGAGTGGGTTTGGATGGGTTTTTTGGGCCACTTTGGAGGGGTTTTGGGCTGCAACACACATGAGGCCTTTACGGTTCCTCGGTTAACCGTTGGAATATCAAAGGACTCCAAATGGCACGAAACTTGACAGGCGGTCTACCAGTGGTGTACCAAGGCCGCTTGGCAAATCTCGGTCCAATCCGAGAACTTTTAACACCCGCACACGAAAAGAGGCAAGAGGGGGCGCCGGAGGACATAGGAGTGCCGGATCGCAAAACGGACAACGGGGAAAATGCTCAGATGCATGAGACGAACATGTATGCAAATGATATGCACATGATGACATGATATGAAATGCACGACATGGAAAAAATGGAAAACAAAGACAAAACCCAACCACGAGGGAATATCATAACTTAGAGACGAAAATGGCAAGAGTTGGAGTACAAATATGGTAAATTACATCCGGGGTGTTACAACACTCCACCACTACGAAAGGATCTCATCCTGAGATCTAGGACTGGAAGAACTCCGGATATTCAGAACGAAGGTGGTCCTCGCATTCCCAGGTGGCTTCTCGGTCGGAATGATGTGACCACTTCACTTTCAGGAATTTGATAGACTTGTTGTGAGTCTTGCGCTCAGTTTCTTCAAGAATGGCAACAGGATGCTCATGATAAGACATGTCTTCTTGGAGATCAATCTCTTCAAAGTTGATGGTGCGGTCAGGAGTCTTGAAACACTTGCGAAGCTGTGACACATGAAACACGTTGTGCACATTTGCAAAGTTGGATGGAAGCTCAAGTTGATAGGCAAGATCGCCTCTTTTGCCAATTATCTTGAAAGGACCCACGTATCTAGGGGCAAGCTTCCCTTTGATACCGAAGCGACGAGTACCTTTCATTGGAGAGACGTGGAGGTAGACATGGTCTCCTATATCGAAAGCCAAGTCATGATGCTTGCTATCATAGTAACTCTTCTAGCGCGATTGCGTGGCTTTGAGATTTGCATGAATGACTTTGCACATTTCTTCAGCCTCTGTGATCAAGTCATTGCCAAGAAGTTGGCGTTCACCAGTCTCTGACCAATTAAGAGGAGTACGACACTTTCTGCCATAGAGAATCTCGAATGGGGCCTTGCCCGAACTCGCTTGAAAGTTGTTGTTGTAGGAGAACTCGGCATATGGAAGACAATCTTCCCACTTCATACTGAAAGAAATGACACAAGCCCTGAGCATATCTTCAAGAATTTGATTTACTCGCTCGACTTGTCCACTAGTTTGAGGATGAAAGGCTGTGCTGAAGTGAATGCTGGTGCCCATGGCCTTCTGGAAGGAATCCCAAAACTTAGAAGTGAAAATGCTTCCACGATGTGAATATATCAACTGTGAAATGTCGTGCAAGGAGACAATCCTGGAGGTATATAGCTCTGCCAACTGAGCTGTTGTGATAGATTCTTTGATAGGAAGAAAATGAGCCACTTTTGTAAGCTTGTCGATGACAACAAAGATAGCATCATTTCCGTGCTTGGACTTGGGAAATCCAGTCACGAAGTCCATCTCAATATGGTCAAACTTCCATTTTGGAATGGAAAGAGGTTGGAGGAGACCAGCTGGCCATTGGTGTTCTGCTTTCGCTCTTCTGCAGACATCACATTCATTCATGAACTGAGCAATCTCTCGCTTCATTCGAGTCCACCAATACGACTGCTTGAGGTCATGGTACATCTTTGTACTTCCAGGATGAATAGATAGGAGTGAATTGTGAGCCTCATTCATAATGACTTTACGAAGGTCGCCTTTAGGAACAACAATTCGATCCTCGAAGAAAAGAGTATCTTTGTCATCAAGGCGATAGCACTTGTACTTGGGTTGGCTCTTGGCAATACCAATCTTCACCTTCTTCACCATTGCGTCAAGAAGTTGTGCCTCATGAATTTGATCTTCCAAAGTAGGAGAGACTTGAAGGTTGGCAAGAAATCCTTGAGGAACAACTTGGAGATTAAGTTTGCGGAAAGCTTCACAAAGATCCGGTTGGAAGGGCTTGAGAATTAAACTGTTGCAGTAAGCCTTCCTGCTCAAAGCGTCTACAATGACATTGGCCTTGCCTGGAATATATTCAATACTCGGATTATACTCTTGAATCATTTCGACCCAACGAGTCTGCCTGAGGTTGAGGTTGGGCTGAGTGAAGATGTACTTGAGACTCTTATGATCAGTGAAGATGTCCACTTTCCTTCCCAACAAGAGATGTCTCCATGTTAAAAGAGCATGGACAACTGCCGCCAACTCGAGGTCATGAGTGGGGTAGTTCTTTTCGTTGGGCTTCAACTGGCGAGAGGTATAGGCCACAACTTTCTTCTCTAGCATTAACACAGTACCGAGACCTTCCAGGGAAGCATCACAGAAAACTTCAAATGGTTTGGATTCATCAGGAGGAGTCAGAACTGGAGCTGTGACTAACTTCTCTTTGAGGGTGTTGAAAGCGATGTCACATTCAAGCGTCCATACATACTTCACATGCTTCTGGAGGAGGTTGGAAAGAGGCTTCACGATCTTAGGGAAATTCTCAACGAATCTTCAACAATAGCTTGCAAGCCCAAGGAAACTGCAGAGCTGCTTGACATTCTGAGGTGGTTCCCAATTCACAATTGCAAACACCTTCTCAGGATTAACAGCTATGGCCTTGGCTGAGATGATATGCCCAAGGTAGAGAACCTCATCTAGCCAAAACTCGCACTTTGAAAACTTCGCATAGAACTGATGTTCTCTGAGTTTGTCCAGCACCAATCACAAGTGCTTGGCATGATCCTCTTTGTTCTTGGAAAAGACCAAAATGTCATCGAGATATACCAAGATGAAGTCATTTGTGTGAGGGTTGAAGATGCAGTTCATCATGCGAGAGAACGTTGGAGGAGCATTGACAAGGCCGAAAGACATGACAGTGTATTCATAGGAACCATAGCTTGTTCTGAATGTTGTCTTGGGGATATCTGCTTCACGAATGCGAATCTGATGATAGCCCATACGGAGGTCAAGCTTGGAGAATACTTGAGCACCTTTGAGTTGCTCGAAAAGCTCATTGATGTTGGGAAGTGGGTACTTGTTCTTTATGGTCTTCTTGTTCAATGGACGGTAGTCGACGCAGAGTTGGTCCGTGCCATCTTTCTTCTTGACAAAAAGAACACCACAACCCCATGGAGAAGAACTTGGTCGAATCAGACCCATACGCTCTTGTATATCGAGTTGTTTCTTCAGCTCCTTCAACTCTTCTGGTCCGAGCTTGTAAGGACGTTTGCAAACAGGTTCCGTGCCAGGCTCAAGATCGATGATGAATTCAACTAGCCGGTGAGGAGGCATTCCTTGAAGCTCTTCCAGAAAGACGTCTTGATATTCACAAACGACTGGAATCTGAGAGATGGCATTCAGCTCGCCCTTCTCGTTGAGAGAAAACAGTTGAATGGTATCATCACGAGCGGCAAAGACGATCACATCCTCAGATGAGTGTGTCAATTAAATCTGCATGGCAGCACAATCAAGTTGAGCCTTGTGCTTAGAAAGCCAGTTCATGCCGAGAATTAGATCAATATCCGAGTTACCAAGAACAATTAGAGAAGCCAGAAATTTGTAGTCACCTATCTTGATAGAAACATCCGGAACCATGGAGTTAGCGTTCATGCGTTTACCCGGTGAGACAACTGCTAATGGACTAGGAAAAACTTGGAAAGCCAACTCATGCTTAGATGCAAATGGTCTTGAGATGAAACTAAGTGATGCACCAGAGTCAAAAAGAACTTTTGCAGGAATATCATTAACAGGAAGGTTACCCATGATCACTTCTGAAGAGTCCTCTTCCTGAGCTGCGTTCATCATGTTGACCTTAGAAAACTTGGGATTATGCTTGACCACTGCATTGCTGGCAGATCTCACAGGAGGAGGAGGCGGAAGATGCCTCTGGTTGAAGCATTTTTTCGCATAGTGCCCTTTCTGCTGACACTTGTTGCACGTAACCTCTAAGAACGGCCGATGATACGGAGCACTTGACCTTGGAGCATGAGACGAAGCTTTGTTCTAATAGCCTGGGTTGGGTGGGTGGGAAGATCCATTGCCACCTTTACTCTTCTGCTGATAAGGCTGACAGAACGGAGGAGGAGGAGGCAACCAGAAATTTTGCTACTTAGCTGCCACTTGAGTTGAACAAGAAGAAGGAGTTGCATCTCTGACTCTCTTCTTAGATGCATCGCACTTGAGCTGAGCGGCCTCTTGCTTTAGTGCCATGTTGTAGAAATCATCATACTTGGTCGGCTCAAAAAGCACAAGAGCTAGTTGCAGATCTTCTCTGAGGCCACCTCTGAATTGATAAATCATGCTCTTCTCATCAGGGACGTCTTGTTTGGTGAAGTGAGCGAGCCTCTGGAACATGATGTTATATTGGTAAACAGACAAGCTGCCTTGCTTCAGGTTGCGGAACTCCTCATGCTTACTCTCAGCAACACTTTGAGGAATGTGGTGAGCTTTGAAGTCTCAGCGGAAATCATCCCAGGTAATCACACGACCACCTCTGGAATCTTTGTATTGTTGATACCACTCAGCAGCTTGGTCTTTGAGTTGGATTGAAGCAAACTTGACAAAGTCCTCAGGCCTGACGTTGCTACACTCAAAATGTTTGCAGATATCCATGAGCCAATCGTCAGCGTCTGTGGCCTCGACACAGTTACTGAAAGACTTCGGCTGGTTCCCGAGGAACTGGTTGAGGGTAGCAAACTGAACTTGATTGTTGCCATGGCCTTGATTTCCTTGGTTGTGCTCTTGCAGGAGTTGCATAAGCATCTGCGTGTTGGCATTGGTGGCGGCCATGACAGTTTGCCATGCCTCCGGAGGTGGAGGTGGTGGCGGAGGTTCCGGATTCTGACGCATTGGAGGAGCCATCCTGAAGAGGTTGACATCCGTTAGCATGTTGGCAGACATATATTCAAGCTGAATCAATGGATCGAAATTGCAACATATAGCCTTAACATTCGAACAAGAATGAACGAATGAATTCCAAAGTAAATCATCACACTTCCATAAATTGAGAAGCCACTTAGATAGACGTAGATGAATAAAACAACAAGGTACCGATATGAACAAATAATTGGTAAGGATTATCCAATCACAAACCAACTATCTGCGGAAAGAAATACTAGAGCTACAAGAATTCCCACCTATGAAACTCCCGAAACTTTGTGGTTATGCAATCGGGTGTTGGGGATACAAGGGAAGCATAATATCTCACCCAAAACTAGAAAATCCTACATCCAGCTGTATCCATCCTTCAACACATAACCAAGAAACTTCGGAAATCATTTACCTCTACCTTCGAAAAGCATCCGTTATATGAGTTATGGCAATACTCCCGAACTCCCGCCCCAGTACTAGGTGGCGTCGAGGTTATCTCACCAACAACTGCATAAAGGAGATTTTCGATGTCGGCAAAACTCAGGTATTCCAGAACTGCAGCGATAAAATTGTGACGACAACACCTCGGAGCTCAACTCCACGGGACACTGCCACAACCCCTAAATGTCAGGAGGCACCAAGAACAATGTTCTCGTCACAAAACCATCGAAACAATTCCAAGATACCCGCATGATCCTAAAAAATTAGTTAAATTTGAGGAGAGAAGAGTCAAAACTCTACGTCCGGAGGCCTCACCAAAGCGACAAAGGAACTGAGGAGTAAAAAAAATCCTACTCTCCGATATATATATATATATATATAATCCTATAAGACTCCAAACATTTTTCTAGACTCAACAACACCAGCGATTCGATCAAGCAGGGGGCTCCTACATCGGGGAAAGCTCTGATACCAACTTGTAACACCCACGATGTGGTTATATCTCCCACGTGTCAGAGCACGACTTAGAGGCATAGCCACATAATAGGCATGTCGCAAGAGGGGTAATCTTTACACATCCCATGTACTGAATAAGAAAGGGATAAAGAGTTCGATTACAATCGCCACTTCACACAATACATAAATATAGCATTACATCATCCAGAATACAATCATGGTCCGACTACGGAACCAAAATAAAGACAACCCCAAATGCATAGATCCCCGATTGCCCCAACTAGGCTCCACTACTGATCGTCCGAAAAAGACACATAGTAACATCCTGAATCCTCGTCGAACTCCCGCTTGAGTTCGGTCGCATCCCCTGTATCGGCATCATCGACACCTGCATCTGGTTTTGGAAGTAATCTGTGAGTCACGGAGACTCAGCAATCTCACACCCTCGCGATCAAGACTATTTAAGCTTATGGGTAGGAAAAGGTAGTGAGGTGGAGCTGCAGCAAGCTCAAGCATATATGGTGGCTAACTTACGCAAATGAGAGCGAAAAGAGAAGCAAAGCACGGTCGAGAAGCTACAAAGATCAAGAAGTGATCCTGAAACTACTTACATTCAAGCATTAAACGAGACTGTGTTCTCTTCTCGGACTCCGCCGAAAAGAGACCATCACGGCTACACACGCTGTTGATTCATTTTAATTAAGTTAAGTGTCAAGTTTTCTACAACCGAATATTAACAAATTCCCATCTGCCCATAACCACAGGCACGGCTTTCGAAAGCTCAAAACCCCGTAGGGGCGTCCCAACTTAGCCCATCACAAGCTCTCACGGTCGACGAAGGATATTCCTTCTCCCAGGAAGACCCAATCAGACTCGGAATCCCGGTTACAAGACGCTTCGACAATGGTAAAACAAGACCAGCAAAGCCACCCGAATATGCCGACAAATCCCGATAGGAGCTGCACATATCTCGTTCTAAGGGCACACTGGATTGTCCAAGATTCCGATAGACCAACCCAGAGTTGCCACTGGTGGCCACCGGCGGCTGACAGGTTGACCAACACTCAGAGGAGCACTGGCCCGGGGGTTTAAAATAAAGATGACCCTTGAGTCCGCGGAACCCAAGGAAAAAAGGCTTAGGTGGCAAATGGTATAACCAAGGTTGGGCCTTGCTGGAGGAGTTTTATTCAAGGCGAACTATCAAGGGGTTCCCATTATAACCCAATCGCGTAAGGAACGCAAAATCAAGGAACATAACACCGGTATGACGGAAACTAGGGTGGCAAGAGTGGAACAAAACACCAGGCATAAGGCCGAGACTTCCACCCTTTACCAAGTATATAGGTGCATTAAAGTAAACAAGATATAATAATGATATCCCAACAATAAACATGTTCCAACAAGGAACAAACTCCAAAACTTCACCTGCAACTAGCAACGCTATAAGAGGGGTTGAGCAAAGCGGTAACATAGCCAAACAACGGTTTGCTAGGACAAGGTGGGTTAGAGGTTTGACATGGCAATATGGGAGGCATGATATATCAAGTGGTAGATATCGCGACATAAAAAAAGAGCGAGCAACTAGCAAGCAAATATAGAAGTGATTTCGAGGGTATGGTCATCTTGCCTGCAAAGTTCTCCGAGTTGACGTAAGCTTGATCCTCGTAAGCATACTCACCTGGTTCCTCGATCACGAACTCGTCTCCCGGCTCTACCCAAAGCAAGAACACAATCAAAAGAAACCACAATCAACCACGATGCAATGTGCAAGCAACATGATGCAAAACATGGCATGATATGCGGGATGTGATGATTTCGGTCGAAATTGATATAAAGATCACCGGAATCGAATGCACGGTTTGCAAATGGCAAGCAAAACAACAATGGCACAATTCTACGATTAACAGCATGATGCCATCTAGAATGCAACAATAAACTAAGCTACTGCACTCCAACATAGCAACATAGCACATGGCAGTGATCTATTCAAGATGCTTGACAAAAGATGAACACGGAGCTACAGCTAAATCACACAAGAGTAGGTTCAAACAAGCATGGCAAAAGGGCAAAAGATATCAACATCACAGACTTAGTGAAAATACTAACATGTCAGGAATTAACATCAGGAAGCAATGTTTAGAGCAAGATAACAACATGCTACAGGATCAGATCATAGCAAACAAAGGCATGGCATGAATCTAATCAAAGCATATAACAAAAATCCCTTACTGACCATAAGCTAAAAGGGCACAAAAGATATGATGGCACCCATGTAAACATAGCAAGTTTCATTAGCAGATTCAGACTTAGCAGAAAACTGGACATGGCATAAACAGAGTTATGAAGGCATGTTTGCGAGCTTGATTCACTCAACACAAGGCATTGCATGACAAGCTAAGCATACTAACAGCAAGAAGACATGTTCATGAAGCCAAGCAAAGCAATAACAAATTCATAGCATGCATGAATCAACTACAACAACCTTGGCAAAATTGATTAACACGTAAACAATCTGCCAGGAATATTTTATAGCAAAAGTAGAGCAAGATTGAGTCATGCTAGGGCACTCCATAATTGCAAACAGGAACATGGATGGATAGAGCATAACCATATGTCAAAATCATCCTTACTGAACATACACAAAAGAGGCATGGATCTCTATGTAGGATCATGAATACATGGCATAAAAATAACAACAGGAAAATGACTTAGTGAAATTCTGAGTCCCTGAAATCAGCAATATTATGAGAGCTACTTTGCATGCATCTGCTAGTCACCACATTGATCACAAAAATACATGGCATACACCCCTGTAAATATGGCATGGCATATCCCAAAACACATGTAGAGCTCATAGCCATATCCAGCACACAATAATCATGGCAAAAATGACAAATGCTCAAGATCTGTTAAGAAACAGGAACTAACATTTTATAGCACTCTTGCAATAGTCATTAGGGCAACAAGATGGACTCAAACAAGCATAGTGCAATGGAACAAAATGAAGAGGACATCCAGATGAACAATTCGATATATGGCACGCCCAAAATGGAGCTACGAACGCGGAGTTATGATGCAATGAACATGGCTAGAAAATATATCAGAAAATGACTTAGAGGAGAAAAACAGGGGTCAACCTAGAGTTTGACCCGATCTGGATCTGGATATGTCGCGTGCGGACTTCGAGGATCACCAGGGCTCCCGTCGGAGTTCGTCGCCGGAGGGGACGGGGAAGGAGGCCGAAGGTGGGGGAAGACGACGGCGAAGCTCGGCGGCGGCGTGGAGCGCGGTGGCCGGAGCTGGGCAGTGGTGAGCTTGGCGAGGAGGCGGCGCGGCGAGGCGGCGACGTCCTGGCGTCGAGCGGCGTAGTGA